>NW_010334793.1:12649-50397 GCF_000700745.2 Antrostomus carolinensis | reverse complement strand
TCCGATACTCCAAGAATGAAGCTTTTATGACGCTTCTAAGTAGTTGCTGGTTTGTTGCCAACCACATCATCATAAGCACTGGTTACTAAGTAAAAAATAGTTTAAGACTAAATTACAGTAAACATGAAAGCTCCACAGTTTAAACCCAATATAAATCAACCATATCCAATTATCAATTTAAAACAAAATATATTGACTACTGAAAGTTGAAAGCAAGATTCTTTTTAACTAATACATTTTTGGACAGATTTTTTTTTTTTCCCTCCCCCCTCCCCTACAGTCTGGGACTCTTGCTTTCAGCTTAAACAGAAGTTCAAGTCCATAACAGGTTGTAGCTCAGGTAAAATACCATGCACAGCATTTGATTACTTCAAAACAGCAGGAACACACAGGCTGAAGTGAGTGGTCAAATAGGGCTCGCTGTTCTCAAAAATTAGGTATAATGGCAAAAGCTTTACCAGTCCAAATTTACAGTTCATTCTCCAACCCTGGTTTCTGAGGCAGTTAATGAACACATATCAATTACTGATAGCTGAAGTAGTTTTTTTGTTTGTTTTAAACTTAAGTGTTTAATCAATTGCCAAGTGTTTTCTTTTTTTTTTTTTTTTTTTTTAAAGTTACTTTTATTTCAGTTTCACCAATGAAATTCATTTGGCTTGCATTTTTGAATCTATTCTTCCACATAAAGTATATGAAAATATGTTTGTGGAGGACGATGATGGAGGCTCAGAGCAAACTGGGCCCCTGTAAAGTCTTCCAAAATGTACGCATCATACCAAAGCGTCTTGATCCACAGCGCACCATTTTCCAAAGAAGCTACTTTTCCGTGGAAAGCCAATGTGCCACCACTATGGAATATTCTTAACAAAACTGCAGATTGCGGTTGTCAGCATGTGGCACCAGGAAAAAGGCAAAAAAAGGTAGTTGGGACTGTTAAAAAGAATTCTGAAACAGTTTAAGAGATCATGCATATGCATTTACAGTCCATGTGATAGTGACGTTTGGCAACTGCAAAGTGACCGATACATGGCTTGCTTTAGAAGCATCAAAACGAAGAGGCATGTGTGTCTTGGAGCCTTTTGTTTCTTCACTTGGTAGCCATCTGGTGGTGCTTCATACTGGTGTGGGACAGAGAAGCTGCACTTTTTTGAACTTAAAAATTAAATTCTTTCGTTTGCAGGTTGGCCGTTGGGTCAAAGTTGTAAGTACCTCCTTGAGTGGCTTCAGGAATGAGACTGGGATCTTCATCAATCTATAAAATACAACAACAGAAACACATGAGAGGCCAATTCCCTGTGCAGTTTGGTACGTGTAGAAGGGATTCACAAATGTTAATATCTTTTAAAAAATATATATATATTATTGAAAAAAAAAATTAGATCTGTTTTCCCAATTCAATTCCTCAAACAGGTTTAAAAAGAAGAGCACATCCACTCTGCTCTAATACCATTAGGGAAACAGAAAACTGAAATGGTTAGAGAGTGGCCTGCTGCTCAGTCAAAGCAGTTGCTATTTTAGCTGTGCAATTTAATTTTCAATGCCAATTTTCAGTACTTCTGAAGCTGGCTAACCACTAGTTATGAATTCCACAATTAGTTTTGTGCTTTCTCCCATTTTCTTTCAATATTAGAACAATTTTTATCTGCAGCTGATAGAAATACTTATGCAAAGTTTAAAATAGTACTCAGTATCTCCTGTCAGAATCTGAAGGAATTACTCGTTTCAGAGCAGTTTTATACAGCTCTCATAAGAACCATATGCCTCGTTCAAACCGTGTGTCATTCTGAAGCAGGTAAGAGCCCTTGTGTGGGGGGGTCTCAACAGCTTTCTGAGATCTGGCCTTGGAGTAGTGCAGGCACCAGAACTGACTCACCTAAAACCTTTGTTTCTCTTTACTTTGGTTGACAATACCTAAACTGGAGGGAGAGTTTAAGGCTTCTGGTGACAGCAACAATCATCAGGAGGAAGAGTGGGGCATGTCATGCCCACATGAAGATCAAATCTGGTTTCAGAATGCTTTGCAAAAGGTTTGTGAGTTGATAAATTAGCACTTCTGCCTTCTGCAGGGGTACTACAAAGTAATGTTACTGAAGTTCACACGCCTTTAACACAACAAACTACAGTCAGGAAGTGGCCAGTGCTGGTCCTAAAGTACATGCCTGTGCACTTTACAGGGCTCAGCAAAGGAGCAGATGGGATTAACAATGAAGGGATATCTAGTACCTCGCAACATCTCATGAGAATACAGAAGATCTTGAAGTGACAGAAGGCAGGAATACTCCTAGGCAGTCAATCTTAACACTGCCAAGCAGGCTAACATGACCAGTCTCGTCTCCCTAGGGCAATCTGGATTTTATTTCTCGGTTAGTTGGGTTTTTTTTTTGCACTGGTCATCAAACGACAAGGGTTACTTTCCTACTTACAGTTACCACCTGAAAATTCATCTGTTTTTTTATGTTTTAAATTCTATCTTCCAAACATGGAATTTCTACAACTTTAAGTTTCAGAAGCCCCAGAAAACATAGTAACAGTATAAACAATAATCTGAAGTAAAGCCTTGCTCCTGAGTGAAGAAGGTAAATTCAGCAAATCGGGCACAGATAAAATTGCATTAGTTTATGTAAAAAGTAAACACACAAAAGGGAGTTACTAACTTCAAAAGGGCTCTTTTTCCACCCACAACAACTACAGTTAACTAAAGGTAACTAAAGAAGTCTCAGAGCCATTATGGAAATTATTAGACATTGCTCCCAGAATCATTACAAGCATACAGAACTTTTCACCTATCTTAACTTCTGGTGACTAACTTTGCAGTCACATGATGGGCCCATGAATTGAAAATCACTGAGTCCTAAAGTAAGAGCTGATATCTGGAGAGTTCCATTTAAGAGAAGAACTGAAGACATAGTTCTGCTAGGCTGCAGAACTGCAGACAAACCAGACAGCCTAGAAAAGGCAATTATTGTTCACCTTCAAATTACTCATTCAAGTGCTTCTGAGGCACTCACAAGCAGCCAGCAGCAGGGAAGAGCTAGAACCCAAAGGGTCAAAATATCTAATCAGAGTGCAACAAAATATCAGATGGTCTAGACCAATCAGTTGCAGAAAATGTTATGGTTATGATGACTCTTTTCAATGCAGAATCTAGACCGAGCAATTACAGAGCAGAAATACAGTAACAGATCTCAAAGTAAGGATCCACCTCCCCACTCCAAAGACTGATGCATGGAAAAAGTAAAAAGGAGAGTCAGAGAACTGTTTAGATTCTAATCACAAGTAATTACATGCAAATTTACATATCAGTGTGAAAAAATTAGGTCAGCATCAATCAATTTATAAGGCAAAACCAGAGTAGTCATTTTGATGCTGCTAAAGAAAATTCTTGGTATTGAGAAACTCGTCAACAACTTTCAATTAAGGGAAGCTGTACTGAAAAAGGAGCAGGAAAACCAACTTCCCAGATAACCTGTGTTCAAGACAACTGGAACTGAGGAACAATGACAATATATCTACGAAGCTAACAGCACAGTGCATACACTCTTCAATCCTTAGCATACTTACATCATCACCAGAGAAATACTGATCTATGATTTCAAATGCTAGTTTATAAATGTCTTCATTCTCATGCTGTTGCAAGGCTTCTATTTTCTCTAACCCTGGATAAAAGAAAATGGAGAAGAGTTTTATAAGTCTAAACTGAAGTGAATTACTATTTTGAAAAAAAAAAAAAGAAAAATAATGAAACATTACTATTGAAACATACTAGAAAAGATGTAGCTCAGTTTGCAAATACTGTCTAACACAATAGCTATCTTTGTCTCTAAGATGGGAAAAAAAGTAGTTTGTTAACCTTTGCATGCCATGAAATATCCCATTTTATGAAGAAGGAATAATGGAATGTTCTCTCTTTTCTGATAAAACTATATGCATATTTATTTTTTTATATATATATATATATATGAATGATACATACATATATATATCTCTCTCATATATAATAATATCTACTACATATATAAGCTACTACACAGTTTTTGTTCCAGTCATTGTGCTTTCTGTGTATCACCAAAAGGAAGTGGCTTCATTGGTGTTGCACACAAGTTTAAAACAAGGCAACAAAGTCTCACATCAAGAGCAGATTAAAACCCTAGTTGCATTTTCAAACTGGATATGGCAAAATACAAGGCAAAAACTTTCAATACAGTAAGTTCTCAAACATCCCTTTACTGCTCTCTTACTATAATGCATTAATCAGCACATGATAAAACTTGTGTTGCAATATCCTAAAGCCCGATTCCTCACCCTGCTTTGGTCTGTAATGAAATTCTCATCCTAACAACCGCTTCCAAGGCAATAAACTAAAGCAAGACTTGTGTGTTTTATCACAGGAAGAAGTACATGCGATAATCAAATTAAAAGAAGTACAATTCTCATTTAAACCTAAAAAAATACATAAGCTACAGAAAGCTCCTTCAAAGATTGCCTCCAACATGACAATCCCTAAACCGAACTAAACAGAAAAAAAAATGTCATTTTTCTCATGACAAAAGTCTCATTTGCTTATTCAAATAGCCCATGGTAAAAAAAATGCTGTAGTAAATATCAACAGCAGCAAGGGGAAGACACAACAATATCCAGCAAATTAAATTTTTTAAAAGCCTATAAGCACTTACCTCCACACTCTTCTATAATTTCAGCTATTGTGCTAGCCTCATCACCAGCCATTATCAGGATGTTTTTCAGACCATCCAGCACCACCTGTACCACTTGAGAATCCTTTACTGACAGAAGGTTGCAGAATGGCGGGATTACATTTTGCTGTACAAGGTATTCAACCTAAACACAAAAAAACAACTTGCTTTCAACATTGTGCTTCTTACAAATGGCAGCATGTGCAACATTTTAGTGACAAAATGAAATCCTACTACACATACCTGATCTTTTCTCCCACTTATTGTCAAATTGCTAATTGCCCAAGCAGCTTCCTTTTGTGTTCCAAAGTCCCCCTGAAAAATAAAATTAATAGCTCATTAAAATCAGCATGGAAACATCTGTCAAGCTTATTATTAAAAATCACAGACTCCTCGTGTCAGATTTATAAAAAGAGGATGACAACTTGCATAGCTGATAGTTTGACTGACCTTAGCCAGCTGGTGTATGATCATCGGGATTAGCCCAGCATCTATTACAGCCTGGACTTGTTGCTGGTTTCCTGCTGTGATATTGGAAAGGAACCAAACTGCTTCCTACAATCGGACAAAATAAAAAAGCAAAACACTTTTAAAAAGATAGTCAACAGATAAAAAAAAACCCCAAAAACCACAACCAAACAAAACAACCTGAAAACTTAAAATTGCACCATGACCAATCACTAAACAGAACCTCTAGGTCTCCTTCCTCATAACATGTTTAGCACACAAACTTTTATTGCACTGTAAATGTCAAACACACAAGGGATCAATATAAAATTGATATTATTAATTCACAGAAACAGATTATTACTTACACAAGGAGTGTCTCCATACATTGGGAGCCATACTGACTTAAACTTTGTATATACTTTGCACTGCTGGAGTCACAGCCATGTTTTTAAACTTGACATCAGTTTTGCAAAGAAAATAGGAAAACTGGTAAATCATCATACAAAAAAGGGCTTATCCTGTAATATTTGACTTAACAGCTCAGTAGTAGCTTTCTGTGCTGATACAAGGAAGAGAGATGTGTCAAGCAGCCAGTTATGAAGTACTTCAGGAAAAAAAACATAATGGGTTCCATTTTTTCAGGATATATATATATCTCTATCTGGCTTTTATTTGTATTTGCCCCTCACAACATACAATTAAAACTCAAAGCATTTATAGACTCCTCTTACACAAAAATAATTCCTTTCTTGGCATTCAAAAAGAGCTCTTCATCATTCTTTTCTGAGAGCTAGAAGGGCAGGCAGAAACAAAACACAGCAGTTGGAACAGGCTGCCCAGGGAGGTTGTGGAATCTCCTTCTCTGGAGATGTTCAAAACCCGCCTGGACGCCTTCCTGTGCAACCTGTTGTAGGGAACCTGCTTTGGCGGGGGTGGTGGAGTAGATGATCTCCAGAGGTCCCTTCTAACCCCCACCCTTCTGTGATTCTGTGAACTGTCAAAGATAACTTCTTCAGAGCTCTTGGAAGTTGATAGGACCTGAAGAAATGGATTCCTCACAGGTTTCCCCTTAATGGTACACTAAATGGGGGAATGACGTAAGCTAAATAAAAAAGCCTCCTCCTCAACCAGCCCCATGTTTCCAGTGGATGATGGCACAATGATTAAAAAAAAAAACCCAAATAACATGAAATACAGTTGTGGAAAAGAGGGCACTGATCACTTCCATCTAACTCTTCCTATTCTATTCAGTCTTTTCAGCAGCCAAGTTAACCCTGCCAAAAGGAAGGAGAGAAAATGCAGGACCATTTTCAGAAAAGTATAGTTGTACTCCCTACTTCCTTGAAGGTAAAGATGGACAAGAGAACAAACTCCACTGTGAAAAGGTGGATCAGTCTTACTCCACTCGCTGGACTCAACCAAAAGTAACAATACTCTTTAGTTATGAAAACTATAATGTAAGTTAGACAGTTACTCACTTTGGAAATGAAAAAAAAAGTATTATACTCCAAAACAAAACCCACCAGTCCTCCCCAAAAGCACGAGGCATCAACAGCAACGCATGGATACTCACTATGGCTGTTTGGCTTTAGCCCTAATTAAGCACCAGCCTCAAAGGCTGCGTCTTTATACAAAATTGCTCACGTATCGGAAATAATAGCTGGAAGAAATTCTTCTGTAATATTCTACCAACTACTGTTTTAATTCTTAAACTAAAAGATTAATTTAGGAATAAACAAATCATACCTTGTTTATCTTCTCTTTTGGATGTGTCAGGAGATTTGGGAAGTAAGACAAAACATCACAATTGAGAACAACTTGTGTCTGTTCGTCAGTACCAGTTACGATGTTGCCTACTGCTCTCAGTGCTGCTGTCTGAATAGCCAAAGTGGGAAGGAAAAAAAATTGCATGTTAAAATTTAACATTGCTGTTACTTATGCTAAAATAAAGATCATTTTAAGACATCTCTTTATAAAAACACTTTGCAAAATACAATTTAGCACTTTATCCTCTGAGCTACATCCTAAAAATGGGTATTGTTTCATCAGAACAGAAACACACAGTACAGCATTCTACTGAATAGACACACTGCAGCTCAAATCAGAAAGTGTAAAGAAAATTAGAAATTAAAAGAATATTAAAACAATAGAAGAGTTAATTCATCATTTATCTGACCTGAGTTACAATTACATTAACTGTTTCTAGGCTTCCACTATGTCTGCCAAGGTTGCTTACTTCTCCATCTCTCCACTACATAATTAAAAAACCCGCTACTACTTTTCTTCTTACTCTCAGCTGACTTTCAGAAATGGACTTTATACCTTTGTGTATTGGTTATTATATTGTATTTGCTTTACAACTGACAGAATAGCGGAAAGGCTCCTTTTTACAGGTGTGACAAATTTCAAAACAGCCAAGTCTCATTCGAAGTACAAACTAAACAAACATGACAAATGCATAGATACATCAAAGAGCTCCCATTTACAACGGCTGGTTTATAAAAATCAAGCACACATTAACTAACTTTTAGTTTCCTTTTGTCTTTGAAATTAATCAAACAAGCTCAGTCAACCTACCTTTTGTAGCCAATTAGAAGTTACAAAAATGACTCAGCATCTACAAATATTTTAACATTCACAAGATCCCAAACTGTTAATTGATTTCCATGAGCTATTCAGACAGACTATGCACAACAATGTATAGAGCAACACAACGAAGTGCATATAACTTGAATTCTGGAAAACGTAAGATCTGTTGTCATTAAATATTTTAGGATTCAAAATGGAAAGCATCCCTGGTTAACACAATGGAAGTTAATGTTTAACCTGTCACTTTACTTAAAACTATATTAGAACTGTTTTGTTCAAGTTTTCTTTAATTGCAATAATCTTTTTTCCTCAGTGTAGGTAACATTTTTTGTTCAGTTTTAACTGCAACAAATGTAGCTATAAATGCTCATCTTTGTACTCCACTAACTGATACTCTAAGGCACATTTTTTAGAAAATAGCTTACAAAGGACTATTCAATAGCCACTGAGCCAGACTTACTTGAACTTTAACCTCCTGATGACTCAGAAGGGGAACTAGAAAAGGTACAACTCCTGAATCAATCACCATTTGTATCTGTTCATTTCCACCGTCTGTTAAGTAGGACAAAGCCCAAACAGTGTCCACAAGAATCTACAAATTGGAAAGAACATTGTTTACACATTGAACAGTAAAATCCATATAACACAGGCTTAATCTAGTGATCAACATTCCACATGTCAGGGGGTGGGGGGGCGGGGAAAGCATGCAATTTAGTTACAGGAAAAACTCAACGTTATGACGAGACCTAATTAGTAAAATGTTAGATTATTATGTACAACTATTAAAACTGGGGTCATTTGTTCCATAATAATAATTTCAATATGTCCTCTCATTTTTTTTAAATTAAATACCACATTTTGATGCTTAAAGTGAGAGCATACAACTTCTCACAAAGGTAAACTGCTGGGCTTGATTTGCATTTCAAAGATAGACAACCAGCTCAAATAAGTAGTTATGCTAGTAACTTTCTGAAGGAAATACCAACCCAGACTCCTAACCCTGCTATAATTTCTTAGCTGTGCTATCTTTTGATTACAGAATACATAAGTTCCTTCAGTCTTTAATCCATCTATCTACACCTTAGCACTTCTGATCCATAGTGCAGTTCTGAAGTGACACTGCAAACTATTCTGGATGTACGCCTTTTCCTGCCTTCATATTAAGATTAAAATCTAACAGCAAAGGAAAGGAGTTCTTATACCAACTAATGGACTAGCAACTACTGTAAGGTGGCAACTGTTCAAGTGAAGCAAGAACCCACAGAGAAATTACTATTATGCAGGGCAATCTTAGTATCTTAAATGTGATAGTTTCATGGGGCTAGCCCTTGGCTAGCAGCCAACACAGCCGTTCACTCACTTCCCCCACACACATAGGGGAGAAGATTGGGGGGCAAGGATAAGGAGACTTGAACAGTTTAAAAACAGCTAAAACCCAGGAAAATAAAATAAAGACTAGGTCACTGAGGACTTGATAAGGATGATTTGAGAGCCCTCAAAAAAAGAAAGTTACAGTCATTGAAAGGTAGTATCTGAAGCAGAAACAAAGCCAGCAGAAAGAGGGCTATCACATCACTTCCAGATGATGTTAGGAACTGCAGGCAGAGAAATCTGGCCCTCACTGAGGACATAATCTGCTGAGGTACCTAGATCTACTCTACTTTTAAAATAGACACCCATTTAAAGTGTCCAGCTATTAAGATAGCTAAATCCTCCAGTACTGAAATGTAGGAAGGACTTTAAAGTCATGACCCACAGGCTGCTTCCACCCAGCTCCAGGGACTGGACAGCACAGACCTACTGCTTTCTTGACACAGCCTGCTGCTGCCCTCACCTGCCAATGTCACAGGGACAGCAGAACGTGCTGCAGTGGAGCCAGTATCGCAGCAGAAGCAGTGAGCGATGGTGCCTCACCGGTTTGCTGCCCCACAGCCCTGTTGGTGATGAGAGCAGCAGCCGCCAGAAGCACTCACAGGACTGTTGGCTGACCTACCTGCATCACTGACTCATCTCCAAAGATAGGCTTGCTGCTCCAGTACAGAGAGGCTGGGACCAGACTGGTACCTCCAAACTAGCACCTGACTCTCAGGATCAAAGAGATGGGCACCCTAATTGAGATCAGTCAAAACCTGGCATCACATAGTCTCATATCTACTTCCAGAAGCTCTCACACAATCATTGCTTGCTAAAGCTTTCAAATTTGGCAGGGAAAAAAAGCCTATGGGTTTAAAGTATGTTTGATTTTGCTATGAATTTCCATTCAGGTTTGTCCAAATTACAAATTGGAAAGTCACCATGTGCTGTCTCCCACTCCTATTACACTGGGGAAATCATGGCAAAATCCCAAATTAAACTGTTTGCAAATATTTTGTGGAACCAAGCCCACTTCACCATTAAAAGAGCAGCAGAAACACCACCACCACAGCATGGAACTAATGAAAGACGGTTCCACCAATCTTACACTCTATCCCCAGACCCACCACAAGGGTTCAATTCCTGCTTCCCTAAACTCAAGGATCACTACGGGGAGCAAGAGTCAAAAGACACTACAAACTCTTGAGAGGAGGAGTGAGGAGGAGAGCAGCTCAGTATCCCTTAGTTACACAGACCTTTGTTCCTGAAGTCCCAATATAAGACTTCAGGAAGTAAGTCCACCCCTCTAGGACTTAGAAAATATATGTAAATCCATGGATCAGGAATGTGGGAAGTACTGAAGGTTTAGTATTAAAAACTTGAAGAAAATTTGTCAAAGGCGCCACAAAACAATAGTTTATTGCTGTTTATTGCAGTATATTTTTGTATGTGATTTCCTTAGTTAAACGGGTTGTGAAGTCAGACGCCCAACAGGTTATTGCAAAAGTCAGATTTACCCATATGATCACAATATTTGGACTGATATGTAGAATTATACATATTTTTTCTACACATGCATTCTATACCATCTATGCAAAATTATAAGTTGGGGCAGAACTAAACTGAAGCTGATGATAACACTGGTACTTTAAATTTCTAGTGCTCAAATCCGCAACATAGGATTTTTTAAATGTAGTTTCCAATGTAAAGGGTAAAAAAAACTTTTAGAAAAGATGTCAGAAATGGTGCTTGCACTTCCTTTTTCATGCTCTGAATGGCTACAATTATATTACTTTTCATATTTAATTGTGCATTTACTACCCAGTTATACATAAATTAACACACAAAGACAAGATTGCCACTTAAACACAATCCTGCAGCATTTTCTCTTCAGAGAAAACAAAGAAACTTTAGAAATTACTTACGTTTATATCTGTGTGGTAAATGAGAACACACAATGCTGGCAAAATCTGAAAAGAAGTTCATCAGTCATTACAGTAGAATAATATTGGCTGTACAATCATGAATCCAAGCACTGCAGTCACAAAGCTTAGCTTGAGATTGCATTAGCATGTTGCATCCACACACTTCCCCGCAGCTGGTAATTCCCTCAATGTATAAAAATATACATATTATATTTAAAATTTGTAAAAATACAAGACAGTACTATATTTCAAGGACACACAGAGAGCAGACTATATTTTGAGGGAAAACAAGGAAACAGAGATAAGACATCCCCCTGCTATTTTGAAAGCTTTTTTACCACACAATATAATAAAAATCATTAGCCTCATATCAATATATAAAATCCTCTTGGATTACAGTAAAATTTATTTTTGTATTCGTGTATGAAGAAAATATAGAACTGAGCCATGGTAAGACTGCTTAGAACAGTTTCTATCTGGTAAATATTATTTGTAAATTTTCCCTGTTCTCTGCTTAATTTTAAAAAATTAATTAAAGTTTAGTTGATCACAATATTATACTTGGCAAGGCTTCAAAAACTGTATCTACACTTTGGAATTTATCTTAATGAGCTTTACGTACATTACAACTACAGTTCTAGTCAAGTAGCATCACTTTACTAGCTCTATAAACAGAGCACTTGCTCTGTTCACCAGTTTAAAAGTATTTTCAGATGCTTCTCAAGTGGGGCCTTGACACTGCACGTTCACAGCTAGTCAAAACACAGACTACATTCACTAGTTTCCTTACATTTCCTCTTACTGAAAATAATCACATTTGAATACTTCTATATATAGAATCATGTTCATAGCCTTTATTGATAAAAACATAAAATGCTCCGTATGTTAACACTTTTTAGTGTGTTAATTTTTTGTTGTGTCCATTTTAATATATGGCTTATCAGTCTTTAGTCTTACTCAGTTTCAGATGTCACAAATACCGGTATTACTGCCTTAGTAAGAAGCATCAAATTGGTCAGATCTCTTCATTTAACAACTGGTAAGTGGCATAATAGTGGCAAAAAACATGCATAAGTCCATAGTATGACAATGTAAAATATTTGGCTTCTAGTCCAGCGTATAAAAAATTATCTGTCTCATAATTCTTTATTTACCTCCTGAACTGTCTCCATAGGCGGTGGGGGGTCCTTATTCCTGCAGAGATTTACAATGACCCATGTGACGTTCCGAAGGAAGGTGATGGGAATGGAGGGATTGATGAAGGACAGAAGAGGTTTGACAACTCCCAGTGATATGACATAATCTCTACACTGAGGACCATCACCTACAGAAATGAAAATTGTTGTAAAAGAAATTACATTAAAAATGGAAAATCTTGAAATGTATGCAATGACATGTTGGGATACTGAAATTCTATGTTTCCTCACCAGTAGTCTACTACTAAAAGGTCGTGTTCAACTAAATATACATACGTACAGATAAGTATGTATATTTTACAAGACACAACATTTATTCCTGTTAATATTTTGTGCAGCAAGTGATACTATTCTTCAGAAAAAAAATAGGATGTACATATGTAATCCTGGCCACATGAAAAATTATATTAAGCCACAGAATTTAGAGGAAACATAGTCTGATATGATAATGCCGATGTTCAAAAAGTCAAATTCTAAAGTGAAACACTCCCTGAATTCAAATCATTGTAACAACAAGAGTTACCTATAATATTTCCGAGAGCCCAGACAGCTTGCTCACAAACATTCTGGTGTGGCGAATGAAGTAGTCTCAAGAAGAGGGGTACTGCATCTATAGAATGCAAAGATCAGATTTGTTTTTACTGGAACATGGTATATGGTATATACACAATACTTTCACTGATTAATGCAAAACACAACACTTTTGATGCCATGCCTTATACCAAGATACATGTTTCTATTATGAAGAGCATTCAAAACCTCAGTCAAACATTTCTATACATATCCAGAGAGGGAGGAGAATAGACTTAAGAAAAAGTAACTATTAAACAACAATGCTCCCCACGTTTAAACATTTCCCTGTCTTTCTCAAAGTGATATTCAAAAGCCTCAAGCATGTAGGTGCTAGGTTTAATTAATTAAAATCTGTAATTCAGATTTTACACTGATCCGAGATCACAATACACACCTAGCAGAACGACATGCCTACTCGTGCAAACATGCCTCAAATCTTGACTTTAAGAAAAACAGCTTCTTCCCAAGAGGTGGCTATAGTTAGTTTCCATATGCAGTGAAGATTCACACCCATCTGCCAGTCCCAAGACACGTTTTAATTTGCTCTTATACAACACGTGCAACATAGCAGATTAAGGAAGTGGTACTGATTTTAGATATCAGTCTCTGCTGAATTAAATACGTTTAACAGAGCTAAGAAACCATCCCTCTACTATTCCCATGCACTACTTCCCTTCAGACAATCTCAACTGTTTGAAAGAGTAATTCTTGCAGCAGTTTTTTTAAATCTATATATGATCATACTCATCCTATAGTCTTTCTCAGCGAAGTAAAATAGATCAATTTATATACTGTTGAAGGAAATAATGTTTTTTTCTTGTAGAAATAGCTTCAGAAATTTTAAAAAATTGCAACATAATTTGTGAGCAACTGTGAACAAATACTCTGTTGCTAACTTAATATGTGATAACGAGCCAAAAGCCCCTGATGTGTTGTCCTGAAAAACACAGAACAAAGAAGAATAAAGACAACCTAAAATTCCTCCCCCACCCTAGATGAATAATTCAGCAATTGCCTACAAGTGACAAGTTAGGAGGGACAGCAACACATCGTTGCTTAAGAACACTCTCTCCATTCTTGTAACAACCATCTCACTTCCATTAGCTCAAGTGGAATACTCTAGCTTCCTTCTCAGTGATTACTGAGATTACGCTTCAGCCACACGTGTATTCAGTATATCTCAGAGAGGAGGGTCAAGTATATAGTTTATATTAGATTGCAATCCTGGTATGCTTTCCAAAAGCACAAATGAAATTATTTCATATCAGCATTCAGGCAGGAGGACAGCCTGAGGAAGCGCGAGCTGCAGGTTATTCAATCTACTGCTCTCAAAAAATTAATTACTTCTGCTCCAAATTTGCTCCAGCCAAGACCTATTCTGTGTGCACAGTACTTCTCTTTTCCTGGGCCCTCCAAACGCCATCTGTCCCTCTTGATGGCAGGAGGCTGCCTTCTTTTGTATTTAGGCTGCATCAGCCCCTTCTATAGCTGCAAGGGCCTACCGCTTTGTTTCCTCAAACCACCCCTTATCAAAAGGGAGTAGAGTTAAAAGGCTGTTTTCCCTCAGTCATCTCCCAGCCAAAGCAGCAACTTAGACTAAACTTCTTCCATTTTCTCTCCAGAAGTAAAGCTTGGAAAATATTTTTTCCTTCTTTAAAGTCATTTTATCACATTTTTTTCTTTTCAAGCATTAGCTAAACAGATTTTGGGAGAGACATATTCCAGCTTGAACTTCTAGTAGTTGTTCAGGCAACAGCAATGCTTTTGACTGTGCTGCACATATTTTTGTTTTATTTTTAATTTTTAAGTTAAGATTTTTTCCAGATTTTTTTCTGCAAAGCTAATACTATAAACAGCCTTTTCACTAGATTCATTCATTCAAATATGATAACACTGTGGAACTTGAAAAAGGAAGAAAACAAAGAAATTTTCAAAGATATTTAGACACCACAAAAGCAATCTAAAATCAGAAGTGCCCAAATCACATCAGGATTTTTTGAAACAAATTCGGATGTTTATTTTTTTTAAAAGGCTCTGGATTTTTATCCAAAGCTCATTTTGATAAACATTCTCATTCTATCGGTGCAATATCTTATCTAGGTAGAATCTAACAATTAGTGAGATATTTTATTAGCTATTAAAATGTACAGCACTTTGATTTGAAGGGCAGAAAGGGCAGGTTCATACACTTAAATAAAAGAATCAAATAACTAAGTCACTATTTTCCCATATAAAAACATTGAATATTAATAAGGCAAGATAATTCATTATATAATTGCTTATCTACAGTCTCCCGTTTAATGACAAAATGTTGTATTTAGCATAAAGGTGATTGTTTTAAGATAAGCATGCTGATACATAAAAGCTATACATATAATCCTGAAAAATTAATTTAAATAATTTATCTTCAATTAAGTTCAGAGTTTATTTCTCTTTTCATAATGGAAGTCTTACTGGTTGGTTAAACAAGTGAAGGCAGCACAACAACCACAGTGTGTATAGGAGATATTGATCATATGGTGAAGGGAAGTATGGTATTTTCTTAACTGTATTTAAATGGGCAACCTTACATAACTACATGTATTTAACAGCTTTAATAAGATTTAGGAACATACCTTTGAGGTAGAAAGAATTACTTTCTAACATAAGTTTTGGCCAGAGGAGAATTAACAGTACATGATTTCACAAACTGACCCAAGAATTAGAAAGGACTAACATTTTTTGTCCTACTCATTATATCACCTGTCATTCTCTGTCTTCTTTATGGGAAAATCAGGTCTGAGATCCTTAATATTAATTGTTAGTGACAAACAGATTAATGTTTAAGAATAAATGTAGATTTTTTTTGAGAAAGAGGACAGATATGCATTTATTAAATGGTTTTTATAACAAATGGCATTTGTTATCCAAATAGCCCCTTTTCCCTTTTACCCACAACATCCACCACCCCCCAAAAACCAAACTGTATTACTTACTGGACTGTACAACAGCTTGAGTCTGTGCAGAAGTGCCTGATGCTATGTTAGTCAATGCCCATGCAGCTTCAAATTGTAATGAAGGACTGTAATGAAATAATTTTATAGTAATAAGTTGAAACATGATCTGCAGATTATTTCGTGGTTCATTTCAGCATTACTAGCCGTATCCACTCTGAGACACTCTACATTTAAGCAGTGCCACTGCACTAAAAGTTTTTTAAAAAACCCTCTAAGCCTGGACATTTCAGAGGAAAAGCTATAAGAAAAAAAATATATATTCTGTAACCTTTTGTAAACCACTCATCACTCTGACTTCATATTAGTAATAAAAAAAAATAAAAGCAATAATACCTGTTGAAGCACCTACCAACCAGTGAAGCTCACCACTACTCTAGTCAACTAGTCATCTCTTCTCTAGGAACAATTTCTAGCACCCTTCAGAATAAAATTTAATTATGCCTTTCTAATGGGTAAAAGAGACCTCCTCACATGCAACTGATGCAATCACCATTCATATTCAGTGAAGAAAGTACAACTGTCTTGCTGCCATTAGTAATTCTCAATAAATTAATCATGTCTGGCCATAACTAATAAAAACTTGGCCCTTCTAACATTATATCCCAGATCAAGTGTAAGCTGGTGTACTTGGATAGACATTTTTCTGCTCCATCATAGACACGGGAAAGACCTAGCACCAGTATCAAAAGACAGCATCATACCTGTATTAAAACTGACTTATTAAATGCAGATAAAATTAGTTACAAATAGCATGAAAGCTGGGACAACATTTCTTCCAAGATGTCTGTCAACTGCTGTCTATGCCCACAGCAGTTTAGTAAAACAGTCTGCATGGAAAGTGTTGTTCAAGAAAATGCTAAAGGTTAAGAGTTCTAAAAGCTATAGAAGAGTTTACAGTTAATGGTGGTTAGTATTAACAGTAAGGTGTCTGGCTTTGGGAGGAGCAGAGAATATTTCCTGTTAGGTGACTATTTTTAAGGTCCATGCTTTTTTGGGTCTTTATGAATTATGGTTTATATATAGCCATAGCACCTGCTTCTTTTAAGCTTTTTTTGTGCATTAGTTTCCAAAGCATTTTAAGTTTTTATTGGGGATGGGACTGGAAAAGAACTAGATAGGGGGGTCCAAGATGTGTAAATAAGGATTTGTAAAAACAAATAGCACCTGCCAGCAGCTATCTATAAACCTTTACATTCTAGGACCAAATACATTAAAATTCTAGTTCTAGGTTGGTCCTTCTTTTCTTCCTTTTGTGATAAGCTTTCAATTATAACAGGAACAACAGATTTAACAATCTGTTAAACAAAGTCTTTGTAGAATTTACCTCTACCACATATTATACAGCAATCAATCACAATTAAAAGGACTGATTAAGAAAATGTTGAGTTCAATTTCAAAAGGCTTATTAAACATTTACAAGGCAAATTATACAAAACATAGACAGAAAATTCAAATTAAAAGAATTTTCACAGCACTGAACCACCTACTTTTAGAGCAGACAGGCATTCGTGACCCAGTTTAAAACGCTATCCTGCTTTGAACACTATTGCCAACTGCCTTCTAAGCAACTGCTTTGTTAAACAAGCTAGAAACAAAGCTACTCGCACTTCATGTTTTTGCAACCACCAAATTATACTCAAAATGCCAATAAGCATTTTTGAAGTCTCTAGCCCTTGTGGATGCAGAAATAACCTTGAAAACAGAAATACTGTAAATACATTTATGGCTGGTTGAGACCAAAGATAGGCTGAAACATTTACCTCAAATGTACCTCATCTATCTGAATAATGGGCTCATGGATTGTGGAATATGGCGTTTTTCTTACATGTCATTAAATTCTTGCAACTACATGCTCAATGTTCTCTACGTCCTTTACTGAAGATCTTGTTTTCCAACAAAGAATCATAACCCAGAGCATGCTCACTGTGTTGTACCATCATGTGAGGGAGCAGCACAGAGTCAGAAGGAAACCCACCTTGCAGTAAGAACAAAAGCAGATAGAAACTGAAGCTAATAACCTTAATGAAAAAGACAAGTGTATTCTGGCAAAGAGAAGAGCCCTGTTCACAACCAGCGTGTTCTCTGCCTTCCCACAAATATGCACACAAAGTCTGAGTCAAGTTTCTTAAAAACTGTTAACAAAAAAGTCTGAAATATTCAAAAACAATGAGAAACTCAGTAAGGTTTTCTTCATTAGCTGGATATACTCATGCAAGCTCTAAGAACTAAAATGACATTTCAGTGGCAGAACAAATATTCCTGGAGAACTTATGGTTTATCATCACAGAATGTGATCCAGTGTGTCAGATTATACGGTGCTATGAATCCTCAGTTGCATTTGAAATAATTAGATGGGTTTTTGGATGCAGATTTTCAGTAAACGTGAACATTTTTAAAAGTATACTTACTTATCATCCCTTTCTAGGCATTTTACCAGAATTGGTAAAATTCCTGATTTTATTAAGTCATCAATAGGTGGATTTCTGTCACTGGATAGGAGCTTTCTGTGAAATTAAATGTAAAAGTAAAGTAAGTAACTTTCATAATGAGAAATGTGTAGGAAATGTATTTCTGTGCCCATATTTATTTTTACCTTGCGGCTTGGACAGCACTCAGTTGGATCACTGGGTTGTCACTTGTGGCATTCTGGAAAAAAAACATAAAACAAAACCAGTAAAACCTAAAAATGCACAGAACATGCACTTGTAACAAAAAAAAATACTTAAATGTAACATACCTGCAGTATAGCTTCTAGTGTTACATTTTGCTTGAAAAGAAAAAGAAAGTTTTAGTAATTTTGTTGCTGAGTTAAATTCTTTTTAAAAATTTAATACAATCAAACTATTTTTAACAGCCTATCAGTTCATAATTCTACTTTCAAATAATTGCAAGACTTCCAGAGTTAAAGTAAAACCAGACTATATTGTTTTGAGACAACAACAGAGAAAACACCAAAGTTTTCAAAATAGTTCTAGAATCAAGGAACTTACTGCTTTGAAGTCAGCATCAACATCAGAATCTTCTAAACTTTCTTCTTGGGGAACATTTCTTTTTTTCAAAAGATGTTCATCTCTTTTGTTCTGTAAAGAAATGATGAAAAATAAAGACACTTAATGCTTATTAGTACAGGATGATGATGTAACGGTCCCTTTCAAAACAGAAGTTTAGATAAGATTGCTTTCATAAAGGCATTTCTAACTGCAAATACAATTTACAGTGTTGGAAGAATCTAGCAGTTTGCTAATCACAGGCAGAACTATGACAATCCATGACACTTGAATGGATTAAAACTTCCAGTCTGGGGATCAATTTTCTAACAGACATTCAACATACACTTAGCTCTGCATGATACTAACATTTAGCCACACATAACAGAAATTATTTTTGAGTGTAAGATCGGTTTTCAGCTAAACCTCCTTCAAAGTTCCTGGTTACATGTATTTTCCTCTTGCATGTAAAGCAGTATGCTCCATGTAATATTTCTGACGTAATATTACGTACGCTGACACATGTAATATTTCCCACTCACACTGTTAGTCTAATTTCTGACTTAAAACAAACCACCCTCCAGTCTTTAAGGAATTACTGAAGAAAAAAATACCTTTTCAGTGGTAAAGTACTCATTTAACATTTCTACCTTGCTTAATTAGAATAATCTAACACCTAAAGTCCTAATTTAAAAAGAAAGGAATCAAATAATCAATTGTAACTGTATCCAAATGCACTTTTTTACAAATTTAAAATGTTGTAAAAGTATATTTATCATAGAATCATGGAATGGTTTGGGTTGGAAGAGACCTTAAAGATCTTCTAGTTCCAACCCCCCTGCCATCAGCAGGGACACCTTCCACTAGACCAGGTTGCTCAAAGCCCCATCCAACCTGGCCTTTTCAGAAGTATGAAGCGGTCTTTTCTAAATTTTAGACTTAATCTTTTGTTTGGTATGTCTAGAGGTATAATCAATGATAGAAAGGGCGATGGAAGATGATGATGCAGCATGTATATCTGAACAAAACATTGAAAAGGTGTAGCAAACAGCTACAATACCTAAACCAAATCTACTATATTAGCAAGGAAATGCAAGCTTTTCAGTCGCCAAACAATTATCTGATAGCCAAACAGAACTGACTATATATCACACTCTGCTTGTAAAATATAAAAAAGCCTCTAAACAGAATAATGTTCTGAAGGAATCTCCAATATTTTATTTTATTATATGTTAGAAAAAACAGCAACTTCAGGTCCAAAATTTCTGGGATTTTCTTACTTCACAGACATTTCTAAAATAATTTAAAACAACTTTTCCAGCCTCAGTTTGAAATATGGTATTTATTTTTTTCAGATAAGACAATGCTAAAACAATGAACAAGCATCAGAATTAAACAGCCCTTTAATGCAGAAGACAACATTCCACAAACATGGCATAGTTTAACTTTTGTCAAGTCTAAGTACAGAGCCTAATCCCCAAAGAGTGCACAAGATCACCTGGACTAGCTACGGGAGCCTACTCAGAGCACATCCACACAGACAAGCACTAAAGGTGTTTAGTTGTCAAGTGTTTCTGGAGAGAAGGAAGATGGAAATGATCAGGCAGTTAAATGCTGAGAAAATAGTGTCATGCAGACAAAGTGCATCGGGCAGGCGCACACTGAAAGATGCATTCACCAGAAAGACCTACAATATATTTTTCTTATTTTTCCACACTAAGAACTTGGCATTGCCATTTTGAGTAAGGAGCAAACAACATTCAGCCCCAGTTAACCTGGCTTTGCTGAAATACAATTCCTTTTCCTACTGTTTGTCTAAACCACAGCCTATGCTTTGGCAACTGCAGGGACCAAACTCGGTTTCCCGAGGCCCTCTCCACGCACAGGTCAACTTTCTTCAGTGCACAGCTACTACACATACCCCCCCATGGAGGAAGGGCCTCCTTCCTGCCTTGCATGAATGGCTTCTACAGGATCAGCTGTGCTGTTCTGGTAAAACATGCCAACCCTGGCAGAAGGGACTGAAGCTGGAGGAACGTCCTGATGTCTTCAGTCGTACTGTCCTCCTCCTCCCACCCTCAGGTACTGTCACAGCTCGCGGTGGTGCGAGTCCACGCACGTGTGAATGTACAGGGAAACATATTTAGTTCTGAGGGTGCAGACACTGGCCCAGCAGACATTCCACGTCTACAGAAAAGGTGCAGCCTGAAGGAACTGGGATCTTAGTCCAGAACTGTCACCAACGGTCTGCTGGAGCAAGTGAAATGATTCATATTAAACCACTTACTGGGAAAGATCCAGTTTACTTGTCATTCACAGCAAACTACTGTGGTACAATGCAGGGTTTTCTGATTCTGTTCCTCCTACATCACATGCTCAGAAAATTCAGGGAAAGACCTTTGCAGGGTTTTTGTAGAATATGTTTGATGTAAGAACTGTTGTCCACGCTGATTCACCTGGTGACATCTACTTGTTTTTCAAACAAATGATTCAGTATCAGTGGCACTCAACTATGTGTTTTGCAAGATCTTGCAATAAAGACAGGTGATCTTTACTTTTAAATTTCTGTAAAAAAGCCTTTTAAATGCAGGCCTCTTGCAGATCCTTTGATACGAAAGATGATGAAATACCTAGAATAGTCAATAATTTAGCCAACAAACTTTTTATTGAACTTACTGAAAAGAAAATTCTAGTCAGGAAATGTCACATTAACTCATTTGTTATTTTACAGTTTCTTCTGTCAGTAAAAAAAGATAAAGCTTTTAAAGAGCCCAAACAGTAGATTCTCCCATTTAGGCATTTCACACCTTTCACACTGTATTATCAGATTGCCCCACCACTGAATCCTCTGACCTTAAGGAACTGTCCCCATATTTGGGGAGAGAAACTGGTAGACCACCATTCCATGTTGCTCCCCACAAAAGCACCTATACTAGCACAGAATGGATGCACCCCGGAGAGCTTCAACTGAAATCACTCCAAAATGCAGAGGGTATGTAAGAGCCATTTAAAGTCATACTACTTCACTCCTATTGTAAGTGGAAACTTAAATAAGGCCAAAGTCTTCTCAATTGTGTTGACATTAAATAGATGGCATCCACCTGGAATGAAGACTGAATTATTAAAATGGAAAGAATATTAGATATTCACATACCTGTGAGCCACATCTATCACACACATTACTTCCACCCTCAATACTTTTCCTCCCAAAAAAAGACATTAACCAGAAACAGCTGAAACAACATAATGCATCTTCTAGCTTGAAAGATCTAGAAGTTTTTGGATGCAGAAAGCAAAGTCACACTGCAACAACTATGGCACTCAACATGTATCCCTCTACAGATGTGTGTGTCTCTTCAACATATACAATTACATCGTTCTGAGTGATCAGTGTTTGTCAGGGCTGTGCTTCTACTAGAGTGTAATATAAGGGTTATGGTCCCCAGCTACCCTAGAAAGCAGGGATTAAGGTGTATCTTGAGATCCTCTCTCAAGCAACCTGAAATATCTGGTGGCAGCAGCTGGATTACAACAGTGAATCATAAAATGGTTTGGGTTGGAAGTGACCTTTAAAGGTCATCTAGTCCAAACCTCCAACACAACACAGAGAACAGAGTTGGAACAAAGCAAGAGTCCCACTGTGGGTGACTGAACAGCATCCTCACAGAACGGCAGGAATAAGCTGCATGGCCTCCAGCAGCCAAAAAGCTGGAAAATCACCTTCCACACACACAAGGCAGTAAGTCTAGAGCATGTCAGTGGACAAAGCACTGGATTATTCCATGCCACTTCACCTGAAGAAAGAATACCTGCCTGTAACCATTATTTGATACATACTTCATGCTTATTCACAGTGAGCGCACTTCTATACAAGTACCATTAGCTGAAATAATTTGCTTGAGCAGTATTTAGAGGGGAATGCACAAATTCTCTCTTCTTGTGGCCACAGAGTTGGTGATGAACACTTTTTTTTAAGTTCTTCCACTTCCCTAGAAATCTTCCAGGGACTTGGACAAAGAGGAAAGGAGGGCAGGTTGTAAATGAACATATAGTTACAGAAGAACAGTAACAAACAGTAACTTGTCTCTCTCTTTCAGGCAATTCCCCATGTGTACATTGATGCAGTGGGTATCTCCAAACAGTACTCCTCACAAAAACTCCATTTACCTGGAAGAGAATCCCATGAATCCCCAGATGAACAGGCACTGAGGGACTGTTCTCCTAATGGCAGCAGCATGCTGAGAGGTGAAATAAAACAGAGCTCCAACTAACTGTTCTGCAGCTATCGGGAGTGGAGATATCCCACTGGGAGGCCACCAGTGGTGAAGATGGTAACAAAGGAATAATGTTTCCACTTCTGGCCCCTCAAACATACATAATCTAGGTTTAAATTCCACTACAGGACCAGGTCTCTTGACAAGAACCTGAGTGAATTTCTAGTAACAGCTTTTGGATATGAATCCGGGGAAAGATTCCATCTCTTTAATGGTTAGGAAAGGACCATTAGTTGGCTCTACTCACTTAGAACTCATTAACAACTACAGAGAGTTTAAAAAAACCCTGTAAACCTGTAAAAAAGGCTGAACAGGTTAATCTGACAATCCTACAATCCATGGATATCAAAATTAAATCCTGCATGCTTAGTGAACTAGGCTCCTTGTATCCAAAGGCAGTCAAACAGATTCCCAGACAGCTCTTCAGATAAAGAGCAAAGCTAGATACACCATTAGACAACAAAGGCAACTTCTTTACATTTGAGTTCTGGCAACTCACTTTTGCGACAATAGACAGCAGTCACAATGTTCCTGTTTGGCTAGTGCACATCTTTCTCAGAAAATAAGCAGGTTCACTAAAAATAAGTAGACACATAGATGTACACCAGCATGTTGCCCCACAGCCCCAAGCACAGGGGCCTGTTAAATTGGGTAAAAGTATGTTCTTACTAAAATGGATTCAATCAAGCCTCCAAGGAATTTCTTCACAGCCCTTTTCAGCTAAGTCTCCAGAAGAATACTCCGAGAATATAATTTTCCTTCTAGGGTCTTTGTTTTTTTTTTTTTTTGAGGAATCAGTCAAGGCAGGGTAGATGCAAGTTTTTTCCCAAGAATGTGCACCACTGGCACTGGATAGGGAAACCTCTAGAAGAACACAGTGATAGAGCTTCAGTTTCCCCGTGACTGTAGCTGTCTCTTTGAAGTTGGTAGACTTACACCTAAAACATGTACTTTACAGTGAATGAAAACATTCACATTGAACTGTAAAAGATGTGTAACCAAAGCAAGCTTTACGATCCTGAACCTGAAAATGTGATTATTTTTTTTTCTTTTGCATTCTCAGACTTCCTGAGAATCAGAAAAAGATTTTTCCCACCCTAGCTCTCCCAGCAAGATGAAGAGCCTCACTACTTTATTTAGGAGCTACTGTGGACATAATCAATCTTATTTAAGAAAGATCAGAGCAGGGACAAGTACAATATGCCAGAGAGGTAAAAAAGACGTATGCCCATGGCTCCTCAATCCACCACGTGTTTAGCAAATAATTGCTTTGCCTTGCATCAAACTTAATGGCAATTAGAGCTTTCATGAGCTCATGTCTATGTGGTCTCAGAGGCAGCTGAGTTTGCCAAGAAAGTCAAAAATAAACCTTGTGAGAGATCCTGGAAGTTCTCAGGATTCCAGTTAGTTAGCAGGCCTTAAAGGAGGCCAAGATCCTCTGTTTCTGCTGAGGTTAGGAGTGTTAAGGCTTCCTTTGAAGGGTGGCATCTAACCCAATGACCATGGCATTGACCTGGCTAGGGACTACCTTTCTTAAAGCACAAAAGCAGCTCAAGTCAAGCCTCCTTCTCACAGAAAATTAAGTGCCCAGAACCAAAGGATATCTCACAGCAGTGGAGTTACAGGATTCACAGACTCACAGAATATTAGGGATTGGAAGGGACCTCAAAAGATCACCTAGTCCAATCCCCCTGCCGGAGCAGGAACCTAAACGAAATTACACAGGAAGGCGTCCAGGCAGGTCTTGAATGTCTCCAGAGAAGGAGACTCCACAACCTCCCTGGGCAGCCTGTTCCAGTGCTCTGTCACCCTCACTGTAAAGAAGTTTCTTCTCACGCCTAAGTGGAACCTCCTGTGTTCCACCTTACACCCATTGCCCCTACTTCAGATAGGGATTCACTTAAGATATGGAAACTTACAACTGAATCTGAACCACTACTCACCCACCCCACTCGCCTTCAGAGTGAGACTTATCAGCTAGGTCAGCCAATTAATTCCAGGGTCCCTGTTGCTAACAGAGCAGCCTTTGGGTTTCTGTGATGCTGAAATTAAGTGATAAACATTCCAAAGCAGACTTCACCAAGACACTATAGTGAGAAGTTTAAATTCTAAATCCTGGGACAGCCTCCATCACCAAAACTGACACTGTTATCTTACCTATCTGGAAAGAGAGACGACTTGTTAAGCTCTTTGGCCCACTGTTGCACTACAATATAGCTAGAGATCAAGACCATCTTTCCAGAAGTGTAGTAGGGCCATTCCCAAAATGCATAAAACACATGTTCAGCAAGGTCAATATGGAATCAGAAAAAGGCACCTGACCATCAGGAGTGTCATCTGACTGGCTCATGGTGCCAACTCATACCTCGGACAGGATTCTGCCAGATGACTGCTACCCTTCTATGTCAGAGACAGCTTTGTTAGCTGAATTCCTTATCAAATGATAAATGATTGGGAAAAGGAAAAAAAAAAAAAAAAAAGGAAAAAAGTAAAGTTTCTAAGAGCTGTGGTGTGGTGTAAGGACAGTGAACAGAGATAATATATTTTGAAACACAGAATGTGTTGCAAATGCACCTTGATGTCTGTAAAATCAACAGAATAAACACCTCACACTGATGCACACAGAAACTGTTTACTACTGTTCAAAGCGGTGTATTTTTTTTTTATTCCATCTTACAAAACAGAGACGTAAGCAACTTCATCAGATCCATTCATTTGATATTTATACCCACGTTGATTCAAAAGACAAATCCATGACTACGCAGTGTGTCAACTGTACACATCAAGAATATGCTCAATTTGCCTGTTTTCTTCAAAAGCCAGGTGTATAGTCAGCATCTGGATGGCTGGGATTCAGGGAAGATATCCCATTCTTTGGAGGGGCATGGGTGGATTACTAAGGTCCTGCCAACACAGACATTTCCTGAATCTGGCATACTCATGCCAGGGTCGCAGTTCAGATGAAGACTGAAGTAATATTACAGCTTATGCTTACGGCTGCTGGAGCTTAATAAAATATATCCTTTTACATTCCAGTCCCAATTCTGCACTAGAAGCAATGACCTCACATCTGCCACAGACTTCCCACAGCAAACCAGTTGCCTACCAGCACCAGGTCAGTTGCTGCAAACCAACAACTCGGACACATGCTGAATCTCTTATTAAAGCAGACTTCTTCTGGACTCTGCAGTGGAAGATGTTCAGTAAACACTCCAGCAGAACACAACTTCCTGCATTTAAGAGTTCTGCAGCTGCCGTTCACTCTTGATTTACAGTCTGGCCTACATCCCCTGCTGAAGCTTCTCTAAATGTGTAACTGACCTTTGCACGTGCAGTTTTCAGTGAAGTCACTAGCAACTCATAGGTTTCCTCTTCCTCATTTCCACTCACATAGTACTGGCACATACAAGATTCCTTACAAACAAAACAACCCATTGCCTTGTCTTAAGCATATAACTTGCTTCCCACCACGCTTCTGTAATAAAACGGCCTTGAAATTGTGACCTGTTACAAAAACCAATTATGAGAATTAAATTAAAATTAAAATTCTCACTTTGCACTGCAAAGTTCTCTCCAAAGACTGCACTGGAATGCTCACATGCAGTCTCAATTTAACGAGCTGTACGTAGACACGCTGCATTAGCCAAGTCATCTTCTACAGCGTTGCTTTGCTGGCAGTCACAGGCTGCCCAGGTGCTGTGAATGGATCTTCCCAGTACAGATTTCAGTTACACAGCAAGTTTTACACTGCACCAACACACTAGTTCTGAACAGAGACGGCCTCTAACATGTCAGCATAAGCTTCAACTGCTGAGAATTCAGACACCAAATCACAGAATGTTAGGGATTGGAAGGGACCTCAAAAGATCATCTAGTCCAAAATGTATTACCTGAATCTCATTTTAAGCAAAAACTGGCTGATTTAGTTTTTCACTTGGTACTTGCCACTGTCTGTAGAAATAGTTTTCTCCACACCTTGGTCACCTACCAGTACTGATGAGGCCATAGCCAGCTTAAGCTACACAACACATTCAGACAACTTGAGCTAGTTCCTTTGATCAGGAAAATCTGAAAGCATTAAACAATTTTTAGATGACACATCATGCTCATGTAAGTATTAAGATACTTTTTTTTCAGTCATCTGGGTCCAATTAGGTTTCTTCAACTGATTCTTATAGTCTCAGGATGAATCTTACAAATATTTTTTTTTATATTGTAATGAGATAAAGATATTTTTCTTTAAGACCTGGGGGGCGGGGCGCAGGGGAGAAGAGTCTCTTTTTTAAGAGAAGCAGAAGGATCCCAGGAAAATATACAAATATTTTTTTTTATATTGTAATGAGATACAGATATTTTTCTATAAGACCTGGGGGGTGGGCACAGGGGAGAAGAGTCTCTTTTTTAAGAAAAGCAGAAGGATCCCAGGAAAATACTTGCACAGGATTTCTCATAGCTCCTACACAATCAGGAGATAAGTGCCATAAATTGTACTTACAAACCCTTCACCTTGATTTTAGCAAGGCTTTTTTCTTGTCTCTCATTTTGCAAATAGTGGAAAAAATAATAAAAAAAAAGATTAAATTGGGTGGGTGTGCACTCCTAAGTAAGCCCCATCAGACTCTCAATGATTCAACTGGCAAACTGGAGATATGCATCAAACAGGAGACCCAAAGGAGCTTGGCCTACATCTAGAATATTGAAAGTACACACTTTCAGCAAGTCATTAATGAAAACACTAGAAAACATGGGTGATACCAAGGTGGGGAAGCCTTGAAGCACACTGGGGAACAGAATGGAAATTTAAGTTAAGTCTGGAAAAAGCAGATGTAATTCAAAAGACAAGAAGCAATCGTGTTTAAAACTTCTGCATTTATTTAACTATGCAAATAGAGAACACAAACAACTATCCCTGCTGTGCAGTACTGTAAGAAGTGTCCGAAGGGTAAAACAGATCACAGACCAAGTGCCAAGTCAGCAACACACTCAATAGGAATACTGTGTTAAGAATTGTTTTTCACTGTCCCATTTGAACCTCAGCTGTGGCCTGCATCCTTCAAGACTTCCACACTTCCAGAAAGATAACAGGCAATTTGGATCTGAGGAGCAGAAACAAGTCAAATCTAGGAAACAGCATGATCAATGAAAGGGTGAAGAACAGAATTTGTCTTAACAGCTTAAAACTACAGGGGACAGTATCAGTCCTCAAATATATTGAAGGTACCCCAAAGACAGATACAAGTTTATCCCTTCTCTTTACACACACAGCCCAGGAACAGTTTAGCTTGTGAAAGCAAGCAAGACTTTAAGGTGCCTAGAAAGGCTGATGGAAATGTTACGAATGATGAGAGTGTAACAAATCCTGTATTTAGGCAGAGCACTGAACTCAATCACCTCTCATGGTCATTATCTTCCCAGATATATTGCCATTTACACAATATAACCGAAGTCTGACCCTAAAATTAACTCCCTCTACAGCACAGAAGCAGTAACTTCCAGAAAACAAAATAAAAGAACATCCATACTTTCTAAATGCTAAAACACTCCCTTTTCCCCATTCAGAGACTTTAAATATTTGAACAGCTGACAGATTCACTGTAGCAATATGAGAACTGGTACAGAAACCGAATATGGATTATTTCCAAGTGATACACTGGAGTAAAGCAGTACTGTTCTGCTGTGCTGAGCTTAAGGAGTTGGAGAGTAAAACTAATATTAGAATCTGTAGTTAATAGTCTCCAAATTTACAGCTTTTCTATATAAGTTTGGGGTCATAAAGCAAAGTTTATAGCAAAGTATTTAGCTAAGACACCAGAACATTTATTATCAAAGTAACACAGTTGATAAACAAAAACAGACTCACCTTCCTCAATTCAATTGTAACTTCATTTCTGTGTCTTCTCATAGTCTGTAAATAAAAAGAAAAAAAATATTTGTATGTAAATAGAGTAGTATTCTGTTTTGGAATCAGTTGTTTCTAGGTCAAAAGTGCAGTTATTCATCAAAGATGAAGAAAAGAGTGTGCATAATTTATAACTCAGTCTTTCCTAGCAAGATGCATAAGTTGCTTTTTGCAAGTTGGGTTTTTTTGTTTGGTGGGTTGGGGTGTTTTGGTTTTTGGTTTTTTGTTTTTCCCTGGCAGGGGGTGGTGGGCATAGGCGGGGAGGGTGGTATGTTTTACGTGTTTTTTTAAGATTATACACCTTACAGAAAGCTTTGTCATAAACCACAATAAGTATCCCAAAGGCAGAAAACATTGACTACCCCATAGAGTTTCACTGGATGATTCTCCAGGTGTTTATACATGCACATCAAAAGAAGTAAATACAGGTTAGACAGTCTCATATTCACGTATGACCACATTCACAACCTAAACACATAACCTATGAGTTATCTGGCCAAAATCAGACAGAATATGACTGAGCTCAATGCCAACAAGACAGACTAGGCTTGTTGCAAAAGGAAACAAAGCACAGTGACACTGAGTCTGCTTAGGATCTATAACCTGAACACTGTAAAGGAAAACCAGTCCACAAATAACTCAGCTCCTTGAAGATACTGGGCACTTAGGATGCTGCTATACCTCTTAGCTAAGAGAGTTCAAAAGATTGAGAAAGAACAATTTTAGCCTAGTGAAGGCAACCTCCCTAGGTTCACTTTACAATCAGTGGAAAAGACATGTACCATCAGAATGCAATTCAGAGAAAATCAGGACTGGATGACCGCTAGCAGCCTAGAAAGATCACCGACACTAACTAAAATTAGCCTTTTAAAATACTTTCTATGTCCTATCCTTGCTACTGACCTTCACTGCTACTATCATGTTCCTTATGAGTTAGGGCAAATAACCTCCCCAAGTTAAAAAGTATCAGTGAAGACCAGAAGTACACAGAAAATACCAACACTCCTCATCACCCATCAGAGGAAACACCAAACGTGCTAGAGCTCCAACATGGGTAAGTGAAATGAGCAGACTTCACACACGAATCCATACAGGAACATTATCGTAGCTTCACTGTTCCCAACTAGTTTGCATAGCAGCGTTCATTTAATTATTCAGGTTGACTTGCGAGTAAGGAAGGCTTGTCTTCTTGTCCACTGCTTAAATAACCAACTCACTCCAGTAAACACAGACACAACTCTCCTTTTACATCTGCAAGTGTGAACTATACTACTTTAAACAAAGCAAGTCCTCATTACAGTAAGAGGACACTAGAGCATCCACCAGAACTACACTTTTTCCCCCCCTTCTCATTATTTTGCTAAACCATTTGATTCTTGTGACCACCTGAGCCTGCTGCAGAAGCTCAGCGTAACAGGACTGGATTGCTGGGGAACCGGAGCGCATTGGGTAGGTAGGGAATGGACAAATGAAGAACCTGAGAAGTCACTGCATTCAACTAGCAAGACCAGTCATTCAAGTTTCTCATTATATTAGAATTTTATATTTGAATAATCTTAAAAACTGCATCAAATTCAAAGGCACTACATAGCCTGAAAGTGTTTTTCAATATTTATTCCGTATAACTCTGCATTTCAATAGAAAAATATAGTTAGACAAGGCTGTCTCAGATTTCTGCTATAAAAGCTCTCTCTCTTCATCACTCCAAACGTGCTAGACAGCGAAGTCCTTTATAGAACTTCCCACCAGTAACAACCCCCTCACTCCACCCTAAAATCTAATCTTTTATTCCTATTTATCTTAAATTTTAAGGGGTACCTCACATGCAAATAAGTTAACTTGAATATCCATTAGCATTTTCTCCCTAAAATCCAGTATTGTATGTGCTAATTTGAAATCTCAGCAATTTAATGGATGCAAGGCACAATTTACTTTTCAATTTCCTTCCTAGTTACAATTTACTTCTAGAATTTTTCATATATCTATGTGACAATATCTGGAATATTTTCTATTAAGCAGAAAAATCAGACCAAATTTGAAGCTCTCTAGGGGACAACCATAACATTTGCCACCTACCATTCTTCAGGAAGCAAAGCAGATTTAAGAAAGACTATATGCTACGTTCAGTTCAGCAGCTTAATATTTTTGGTTTAGAAAAACACAAATACAGTGCAGTCCCAAGCAAGGAATTACTATTCATTTCATTAATTTACTCTAAAATCTCCTCTAAAATCTGCTTTGACTAAAAACAGTTACTCAGAGTCATCCATCCATAAAGGCTCTACTGGGAAGACTGAGCTTCTTTCTAAAGGCAAATAATTCACTCAGCTTTTCAATTAGGGTTTTATCCTTGTTTCATACTTCCATTATTTCAGCCCCACTGATCCTACCCGACTGCAATTTTGCATTAATATTTTTTTACTAGTTTTTTGCTTTTATCAAACTGATCTTCAAAATATTTGACTACTCCATTATGGCTTTACATTTAATGTGCAAGAATCTCCCATCTTCTCCTCATTTACAAAGCTGTCACTCTTTAGAAAGATCCTTCGAAAAGGTTATTGACTACGTGGACCTTTTTGCTGACTAGTACCATACATTTTCTGAGCTTTAATATGCATCTTAAGGCAACTTCCACACTAACTGGGTTTTGCCCTTTTAGCTGTGCTTTCCTATTTCCCTTTAAACTTATTATACGTAGTTTCTCTTTCAAAGCAGCTCTGGTACAGTTCTTTTTTTCCTTCCTCCTTCAAAAGTCAGAATAGGCAGTACTCAGCCCTATGTCCAGAGCTGCTTTTCCATTCACAGAGCAAGTAGGTTGATAACTGAGGAGATCACTTAGCCTCAACCTCACAGAACTGATAAGTGTTATCTGGCCCCCACTGAATCAAGGGCTCCCAGTTTTGCAGTTTCCTGCTGGCACAGCATCTTTAAATAAATTCAGCATGTCGGCGTCACCGGGATCATCCAAGAATCAGGAGCACGGTGTTATGGCTAGAGTCTTCCTACAAGAACACTGGACTGAAGCTCCTAAAGAGTCTGTGGCACATTCTGGCAGTTAAACTTGGTTGCCTTGATGGCCAGATCACGACCAGTGCTCTCAGACAGATGTACTCTGACAGTATTTCTACCTTGATGAAACTAGTGTTCCACGTCATGTCCCCGACATACGAGATGAGCATTGCATACCAATGTATTTAAGACCATGGATTCCACTTCATACATGTCAATAGTTGCAATTATAGACTGTACAGGAAAAACACATGTATGCACTTGACACTGGCCTGATTTCTTAGGTTTATGCCTGATAATTGGGATTTGTTCAGACTGTTCCCCACCTGGATTTTCTCCTCTTTACCACAGGAGCTGATACACTGGTGATGGACTGCTCTATGATAGACATCTGGGCGCCTGCAATTTGGCCACCCTTGCCTTGAGAGACCATACTCTTAAAGACCAAAAACATGCTTCAACCTCACTTGATGACAGGAAATGCAGGTATACATATAGCACCATGCTATATAACGGACTCTCCTGCTGGGCTTTTGCATGATTTACTTCAAAACTTGCATACTGATAGGCACAATTCCTAACCTTATCTGTTGGTGGCAGGGGGTTGGCAAAGACCAAATTTTGTTCCCCAAAAACCAGTCTTAAGTCATCCAGTTAATTTTTTGTCCTGATTTGGCATTTCTTAAAAGGGAAGTATTTAAAGCTTGTGTTTCGGATGAAGAATTTTAGAAATACAGCAGGTTATCAGCATCTTCCTACATACTCAGAAGTAAACATACTATAATCCAACAGCATATAAAAGAAGCAGAGTGTTAGGGCTTAAGTACCACCACAAGCCTCTCTTTAAGGAAGCATTACCACTGTAACCAGAATACCACACTTACACCACCTGCAAGCCCCAGAATACAGGGAACTGATAGGCATTTACAAGAGATTTATACAGTAGTAAAAAGGTTAAACATTTTCCCCAGCTAACACAGGTCAGCTAAAACAGAGAGAAGAGACAAAATCCTTCTGCAACTTAACCCCACAGATTCATTACCAGTCTTCAGGCTGGGAGGACAACCATCTGCTAAAGTCCATCCCAGCAAGATGTTACCAATGGATCTAATACAGCATTTGACACCCAGAGCATGTGACTATGGTCACTTCTCAGCTTCTTGTACTCGATCAAGTCACTTCATGTCACACTGAAACAGCACATCTCAAAACTGCCTCCCAAGACAAATCTTAACTGTTTCACTGAATTAAAAAATAAAATAAAATAAAATCAGACTCCAAATCTCAGAAAGGAAAAACTCAGCATAGGCAAAGCCCAACAAATCACAAAAATGATGACAGTTTACTCCAGCAGAGCCTGAACCATGAGGCCACTCCTAAACACAGTGGTATTAATGCACCATATGCAAGGTGCAGAAAATAAAAACTAGTAGTAACTATCAGTCAGCATGTACTATTAAGAAACAAGAACATACAACACTTACCAAGTTGTGCTACAACTTTGCATCTCCATTGTTACACATGACTCAAGTCAGACTTAAGTTCATAACAAGAGATTTCTTCTCCCCAGTTCACCATCTGTGAAGAACAACTCCATACCAGTGTGCTTGACAGGCTGACATAATCACAGTAAGGTACCACGTACTGTTAAGTCTTGTAACAAGCCAAAAATAAAAGTATAGCACTATGTCTAATTTCAATTTCCTTGGCTTTTTATTTTATAAAATAAACCAGAAAAAACCCAAAAGATCTACTAGATGCTCTTAGAGAAATCACTGTTCTCACTTCTACCCTGAATTTCTGAATACCTTTCCAAAGCCAGATACCAAGTGCTGTGTGCCAAGAATCTCTCCCTAACACCTTCCACTTGAAAGAAAAATAATCCCTAGTTCCATCAAAACTGAAATTTTCTTTATTGGCATATAAAATTAATCACTATGCACATTAGGGCTGTTGTGTTAAGGGCTGCAAGGGAACCTTGTTTCAGGTTGATACAAAACACAAAAATGCTAAGCTGGCAAAAGATTTAAGAGACACTAGACCTTGAAAATAAAGCAAGCCTCAAGACAATGCCCAAAATAAGGCTTCAAAGAATGCCTCAGTCCCTGTAAAACTGCCTTTGACACACTCGATGGGCAGAAGTGACACAGAGTACAGCCAGCCTCATCAGATCAGTGTTTCAGCTCTGGTATCTCTCTTCCAACCAGAAGGTGACAAGAAACTCAAAGCTCAATTTCAGAGCCACCTGTGGAGAAGGGAAATGTCTTCTTGCTTTTTCAGCTGATATTTGGGTTATGAGAGAAGACAGAACTGTACATAAAACTCTTGATATCAATAAGCAATGGGTAAAGAGAACCCTCTGCAATTCTGAACTATCAGTGCAACAGTAACCCCTACCACCAGCACATTCAAAGAATTACTTTTAAGTGACTTAACATTTGGGACCCTCTAGGTCAACCATATGAAGTACCAAAAGTGAAACCCCGTACAAAGGTGCATAAGATACTCAGTACATGTTAAAGAGCAAGTACCACTGCTGCAACACTACCACCTGATGTCTTAAGAAGGACCATCCGCACCTTCGTAGCAAATGAAAAAAAGATTACTTTGAAGTTTTTAATAGTATTTAGATTCTAGAGGAGAGAATTAAGTCTAGCAAGCTTCTCTGGCTTCTTGAGCCTTTGTTTAACACAGAAAATGTTTAACTGGATAATACATTAAACTACCTGAAAAGGCAACTTACATAGCTTCTGTAAAAAAATTAAAAAATAAATACAGAATCCTGAAACCAATCAGCTGTACCCGTATAACGCACCTCAGAAAAAGATAACACATTTTCCAAAACCCTCTGTAGCAAATACGCAATATCGTGTGTTTTCCCTTGGGGAGGGTATGAAACAAAACAAGCAAAACTCTACAAAAGTTAAAATTCAAGATAATTCAAAAGGACAAAACCGCATTGGAGACAAAACAGTCAGAACAGTCCTTCTATTTATGAAAGAAGGATTTTAAACATTGGTACTGTTGTATGCAAGTTAGATCTCATTCACAATGAAGTACCAGAACTAGTCTTAGGGTTTCTGTTAACTTGAAATTTCTACATCATATCTAAAAGTCAGTCTTAATTGATTAGAAGCACTTCAAAGTCCCTTAAGTATATCACTTCCAGAGACAAGAAATTCTGGATACCTGATAAGATTACTTCATTCCCAGATACAGTACAAATCAGAAAATGAAACCTATTTAAATGTGTGAATGATACAACTAGCGAGAAGCTCAAGTTGTTACCTTCCCTTTGTTATGCTGGGAAAAAGATTTCTTAAATGAAATTAAAAATTAAGTTTCACGTACAAAGTGTTTAATAACATACATTCTCTGTACAGAAAAAAATAATCAAATGCTGCAACAGTAAGTGGTGTGAATTTTAAACATATTAACGATTTTTAGCTACATCAATTGCTGATTTTTAGCTACATCATAAGCTGAAAGAGGGCAGGTTTAGATTAGATATTAGGAAGAAGTTCTTCACTGTGAGGGTGGTCAGACACTGGAACAGGTTGCCCAAGGAAGTTGTGGATGCCCCCTCCCTGGAAGTGTTTAAGGCCAGGCTGGATAAGGCTTTGAGCAACCTGGTCTAGTGGAAGGTGTCCCTGCTGATGGCAGGGGGGTTGGAACTAGATGATCTTTAAGGTCCCTTCCAATCCAAACCATTCTATGATTCTATAATTGTGTCAAAGGGAAGATTAAAGCATAACCATAATTTAATGACTAAAACTCTATCTACCCTTTTAATGACATGACCTGGAGCACAGTGTGGTGCTCACCCAGACTAGCCACGTCACTAAGTGGGATGCTGGAGAAGTGACAACTTTTAATGAACACATTTACACCACTTCCAGTGCAACAGGAGCAAGTCCAGAAGACATAAGCGATGGAGAGGCAGGAAACAGATGTTTTTATGGCAGCCAGCACATCAGCAGTGCCAGCACGGCTGGCCTGCCAGCTGCTCCTGCTCTGCTGCACGCTGACCAGCGTGCATCACCCTCCAGCCAGCCCATGGAAGTGGGGAAGCCGGGCTCACCTTGACAAGACAAACAACACACACCAATGTCAGTTTTGGCTATTCTGTGGATACAAAAGATACGCTTTCATCAACCTTGGTAAGATGTGAATTTAGTTGCTTCTGAAAGCTCACTTAATAAAGTGGAAAAGAGAGAACAAATTCACTGACTGATTCTAATTTTTCTGCATTTACAAACTTCATTGAAAGATAAATCGTCATTTAAATTCTTTATATCTGCTCTTGCCTCTCAACATTAAAGGAGCCAGTCTCAGAAAACCAGAAGACACAAGCTTACAGAAAAGAGCTACCTTGAATACACAGATTAACGTAGCTTGATTAAACACACAGGGTACCCAAAGAGCTTAGTATTTGCAAGTCAATTCCAGACTACTTCCACCTGCCTAACTGACAGAAGAAAACTGGCCCAGTTCCAACAGCTGGATTCGATTGAACCAATACTTCCCCTCTTGCATATGAGCATACCCTAGAGTACAGTTCAAATACTTTACAATGGAGGTGTGGGTGCAATACAGTGAAAGGAGAAGGTGTTTGCATTCATGAAGTAAATGCTGTTTTTCCCTAGAAATTGCTTTACTAGCCTTTTTTCCTTATTCCTTCTCTGACACCTTTTAACAAGCATGAAATACTGCAATGCCCATGAAAATGCAAAAGCCTTGGGCTGGTCTTGGGCAGGAAAAAAAAATTCAAGTGCTTGTTTGTATACAATAGTTGAGATAATTAAGGTTGTCAGCTGCCTATCTTTGGTTAAAATTACAAATTAAATATTCCGTATTTGCATAGGAATATAATTTTTTAGTATGTGTAAAGCTGAGGCTTAGGCTGATGATATTGTTCTACTTGTTCTGGTACAGCTGGCTTCAGCCAAAGACAAAGGGACACTGATGGTGATCCTGCTCTTCTACCTGCTCATACTTTCAAAGTGCATACAGCTAACTCCAAGAACTGCAAGCAAATCGCAATACATGAAGGAGAGAGCAATATGAGAAGCATTGTCAGGACCCTGAATTTCAGGAAAGCCAACTTACAGCTCTTCAAGGACCTACTCAACAGGACCCCCTGGGTAACGGCCCTCAAGGAGGGGACGCAGAACAGAGCTGACAGATCTTGAAGGATATTTTCCACAGAGTACAAGAGCTCTCGATCCCCAGGTGTAAGAAATGAGGCAAGGAAGGCAAGAGACCAGCATGGCTGAGTCAAGAACTGCTGGTCAAACTAAAATGGAACTACACAGGCAGTGGAAGCAGGGACCAGGTATCCTGGGAAGAGTCCGGGGACTTTGCCCGGTTGTGTAGGGACAAGGTCAGGAAGGCCCAGACGCAGCTGGAGCTGAACTTGGCAAGGGGTGCCAAGAAAAACAAGAAGGGCTTCTACAGGTATGTACAACGGAAAATGAAGGTTAAAGAAAGCACACCCCCCGATGAGCAACAATGGTGACCTGGTAACAACAGACGAGGAGAAGGCTGAGGTTCTCAACAACTTCCTTGCCTCAGTCTTCACTGGCAACCTGTCTCCTCACAGCTCTCAAGTTGATGGCCCACAAGACAGGGACCAGGGGGACAAAGTCCCTCCCACTGCAAGTGAAGACAAGGTTCGTGAGCATCTGAGGAACCTGAACATAGACACATCCATAGGACCTGAGGAGATGCATCCCAGAGTCCTGAGGGAATGGCTGATGTAGTTGCCAAACCACTCTCCATTATATTTGCAAAGTCATGGCAG
>NW_010334793.1:0-12409 GCF_000700745.2 Antrostomus carolinensis | reverse complement strand
TGCTGAAGCACATGGAGGACAGGAGGTGATTCAAGACAGCCAGCATGGCTTTACTAGGGGCAGGTCCTGCCTGACCAACCTAGTGGCTTTCTACAATGAAGTAACTCATCAGTAGACAAGGGAAGAGTTATGGATGGCTTTTTGTTAGCCAGTCTGTGGCAAGATAATGCAAGTATCTGGATGTCATCTGTCTGGATTTCTGCAAGGCCTCGGACACAGTCCCCCACAACATCCTTCTCTAGGTTGGAGAAACACGGATTTGATGGGTGGACTGTTCAGTGGATAAGAAATTGGCTGGATGGTCACATCCAGAGGGTAGTGGTCAATGGCTCAATGTCCAGATGGAAGACAGTGCTAAGTGGTGTCCCTCAAGGGTCCATACTGGGACCAGTGCTGTTTAATATCTTCATTAATGAGATTGACAGTGGGATTGAGTGCATCCTCGGCAAATTTGCTGACCATACTAGGCTGGGTGGTGCAGTCAATGTGACAGAGGGACCAGGACAGGCTGGAGAGTGGGCCCGGGTCAACCTCATGAGGTTCAACAAGGCCAAGTGCAGGGTCCTGCACCTGGGTCAAGGCAATCCCCAGTAATCAATACAGGCTGGGGGATGAAGGGATTGAAAGCAGCCCTGTGGAGAAGAACTTGGGGCTATTGGTGGATGAAAAGCTCAGCATGAGCCACCAATGTGCATCTGCAGCCCAGAAGGCCAACTGCATCCTTGGCTGCATCAAAAGAAGTGTGGCCAGCAGGTCGAGAGAGGTGATTCTGCCCCTCTACTCTGCTCTGGTGAGACCCCACCTGGAGTACTGCATCCAGTTTTGGAGCCCTCAACACAAGAAGGACACGTACCTGTTGGAGCATGTCCAGAGGAGGGCCACAACAATGAGCAAAGGGCTGGAGCACCTCTCCTGTGAAGATAGGCTGAGAGAGTTGGGGTTGGTCAGCCTGGAGAAGAGAAGGCTCTGGGGGGGACCTTACAGCAGGGGTACCTTCCAGTACCTGCAAGGTGCCTGTAAGAAAGCTGGGGAAGAACTGTTCACAAGGGCACGTAGCAATAGGACGAGGGGTAATGGATTTAAATTAGAAAAGGGAAGATTTAGGTTGAATATTAGGAAAAAGTTTTTCAATATGAGGGTGGTAGATCATTGGAACAGGTTGCCCAGAGAGGTAGTGGAGGCCCCGTCCCTGGAGATATTCAAGGTCAGGCTTGATGAGGCTCTGAGCAACCTGCTCTAGTAAAGATGTCCCTGCTCACTGCAGGGGGGTTGGACTAGATGACCTCTGAAGGTCCCTTCCAACCCAATACATCCTATGATTCTAAAGAAAAATTCTGGGACAGCATCACCATGGTCTGAAGGTGAACTAATCACAACTGAAAGAACTAAAAGGTGTGACACGGTGCACACTGATCCCCTCTATTTCTTTTGGACATGCAAAAAGATTTGACATCCATGCCAAACTAAACAAAATGTTTCATCAAAATTAACCCTTCCTGCTAGGTTTATTCCTTTAATTACAAGCACCATGGATTATTACCCAGCCTTTCCCCCCACCCCCCCTCAGTCTATGTTCTAGGCAGACTCGTCTTCCCCACACCCAATTTTGAGCTTTACCTAATTACCAAGTGCTCCCATAAAGCTCCAAATTGTCCTTCTAAGAAAAACAGTGATGTTTTTTCAGTTATATAGACTACAAAGTTAGAACAACTTCACCCCTGGCTTTGTTATCATAGCTCCATATTAAATTATGCTGACCCAGTTAGAAATGCAGGCAGGGGGCATGGATTCCACAGTACAAGCAAGAGATCTACCAAAGCAACCAAATACACTTACAATGCGCCTGTACCCTAACCTGAGACTCCAAGAGTTTTATTTAATTCAATTACTGTTTGACCTGAAAGGTATTTGCTCCTCTTTTAGGGAAACAGACTATTATTTTGCAGAAAGTATCAGAACTTGGTTCAGAATCTCTGCACACTGCAGAACCTTAATAGTATAAAGTTTCCTTTTGGCTTATAACCTTTAATGCAGTACTAGGTACATTAGAAGCAGAGTGCAATATGTACACTCCTGTATTTTGTGCCGTAATCTGTCTGGGACTCATGTTCCTCAGGGTTAATAAAGGCCACTGAAGGAAAACTAGTTCTTCTGCAGTTGGAGCTGACACACTATTTTGGTTTTTTTTTTTAATCCCCAGTTTGGGGCCCCTAAAATGAATCCCAGCTGCTTTTTGTTAGCTAGTCTGTGGCAAGATAATTCAAGTATCTGAACCTGGCTAGTCTCAGCAAACTACATGCATCAGATATCCACTGTGACTCTTTTACTTAGTGATGGGTAATGAGTCACTAAAGTCAGACATGGATGCCAATATGGAAAACCACAAGCCTCCAACTATTGTTGCTCATGGTGCTGACTCACCTGAAAGCCCTATGGGAGCAAAGTGGCCCATCCACATCATCCACTTCTACTGCTCCAAAAGATCTTGGCAGAAAAGCAGTTGCTAAGTTGATTTCTTACCAGCTCTTCTGTAAGCATATTCTTCAAGGTCCCAACATCCTCTCTGCATTTGTTTAACCTGCATGCTGAGTTACTACCAGCAGAGCAGTGAGATGTAAGCACTCCTGTTTTAATTTCCATATACCAATTACCCAGTTTACAAGTACAGACGTATCAAACAATCCTCAGCAGACTGGACCTGAAGCAATTTAGTTGGCTGCATTCAACACAAATTGCACCAATACTGAAGGACACAAAGCAGTCCAGAATACAATCAACATGTCATCTGCTGTTCCAATTTAGAATAAGAGAAGAGCTGGAACTCTCTATTCAACATCAACTAGGGGAAGGAAGACAGAATCTAGTAGATTTCCAGTCACTGCTGTTGTGTGAACCAAGGACAAGCCACCTAGTCAAAAGTTTTACAGCATCTCCATTCAGATTAAGATCTTATTGTTAATCACACCTTTACCGACATCAGACCAAAGACCAGCACAGATATATGGGCTCCACCTGAAGTCAAACTGAAGGTTTCAGGTAATCCCACAGCACCCCAAGCTAACTCATCACTGTGCAACAGTTGGTCCGTGCAGACCAAGAGCAGGCAGCAAGGATCACCAACTGATTCAAAGTATTTGTTTTGTCCTGTGTTCCTAACAGGACAAGGAACATGTCCATGTAGGTTCCAAAGAGCAGTGGCAATGCAGCCACTGCCATCTCCACTTTGACAAGCACCCACCTTGAAGAACCTAACTGTGGAGTTTTGTCATTTATGCTACAAGAAACTACTGGTCTGAAGGGTACCTGTATCAAGTCTTTCTTCTTTTCCTGTACCTTTTGGAATCAGAAGGGCACACTGGATTTTACAATGATGCTGGCTCTGCCTTATCTGAATACTGTGATATGACAAATAGGCACTAAGAGCAGCGGACAACCAATACAGCCCAACTACAAGTGACTCTTATTCACACTTTTTTAAAAAGTTAGAAGATTAAGGCTTCTTGACACACTCTAAATATGTACAAGGATTTTAAATTCGGTACAGTTTTATGTTACAGGAATACACTTTTGCCAGTACACAAATGTCTATTTATATGTGTGAACACTAAAAAGATATTTCTTATTTTCCTGTATTGCACAAACAGTGTAGCAGATGCTTCAGAATCTCCTAGAAACAGAAATTTATCCTGTCCTTGAGGATGAAGCACCTACATCACTCCTTGGTCTCTCCCAAGGCATGACAACACCTCTGTTCTCTCCTAGAATTTTCTAAGCAAGCTCCCTCCCATTCCCTTACCGAGGAGGTAAAGTACACTGACCTGTCTATTCAAGCAGAACACTTGATTGCCACTGCAAAAAAGCAGGAGTCCCTTTCCTCTTCTATAGTCTAGAAGACCCCAGTTCAGAAGTAGAGGTTCATTTTTTTCTAGCAGATGTTACCAGACACCAAATCTACCACTTTTAAGGCCACACCTCACAGCCAAAATACTGTCTTCACTTGTGTATAGAACATGAAAACAGCAGAGCAAAATTAAAATGTCTGTTCCTGGTAACTAGATACAAACATCAGACTAAAATTTTGAACTTTAGATGAGCATAAAGACTTAAATAAATTATTTTAAATTTAAAAGCTTTTATAAATTTGTAGATAACCACTTTCAAGAATCTAATTACAAAATGAAGTGTCTGGTCAGAAAGGCCTCACAGACTTCTGGAGCAAATGCCACAGAAGACCAGACATTCTTAAGCTTGCCAAATATTTATACTAGTTTCCCCTAGGAGAAAAAAAAAAAAAAAGAAAGAAAGAAAACCCACTAAGCTAAATTCTAGCTAGATACTTTCTTGTGCAATCTGTTTGAACAAAGACACTCCCTTTCCAGATACTTAAACAATCTTCAACTGGAATATCAAAGTACCTCAGACAATCTTTCTATGACTCTATGATAAATTTATAAGCACCTCCTTGTGAAGCGAGAAAAAAAGTCCTATTATTCCATCTATAAAATGGGAAAGAATAATTGCAATTTGCATATATTCACAGGGTGCCATGAAAAAACAACAAATCAAGTCCATAGACAGCTAAATTCAAGCACAGCAAGCCTTTTTGGTATAATATTACATGGCCCAAATGAAATCAGATTTTTTTTTCTATTTTTTGAAAGATATAATCAAAAGGCAAAAAAAGATTAAACATGTACTAGCTGCTGCCTAATTAAATCTACTAAGAGATCATTCTGCTCAAGATGCAAGAGAAAACAACAAACTCAGCTGATAACCTAGGAAGAATATGGAGCATTAGAAATGAGAAAATATACTCCAGCAACATCCTATGATCTTTTATGAACCCTGTCAGCAACCCTTCTGATTTAATCACTTCAGTGTCATTCTAGATGCTCCTACTTCACTTTTTAATGTGACATAAGCCGTGTTTCCATGCTTCTGCTGTTCGAACACTTTGAGTATCGTACTTCTCTCCTTGAGGATACCTTCAGTTGCTAAAAATTCCAATTTATAAGTCCTTCCATAAAAAGGGTATTGGCTAGCCCTGAGGAGTCAGTTAGATCACCAGAAGTGGTCTGGTTTTGGGGGACAAGAACCCATACAAAACTCCTTCAAACCTCACAGCAGCAGGGCCCACCGAAGCACAGGTTACACTGAGCACAGAGGTACGGTGAGCTATACCCCTATGGGCAATGGGCACAGGAAGAGGGTACTGCCAGATTCCAAACTGCCTCTGCCAGCCTGTGACGTTCTAAGGCATCAACACATCGACTGCCTGTGTCAGAACTCCTCAAACATCTCTTCTCGGCTGGAAGGTGGCTCTTCACTGCTGCTTGTTCAGTGTTATGAACACTACCCATTACCGGCCTACGTTCTCCTTGCACGCATGACCAACAGCGGTTAACAGGATCCTGCTGACTCCTAGCAGGGTTCTCTCACTTCAGGATCCTCTCTTGGTGTGGACAGCCTTCTACATCTGTCTGCAAGTCAGATTTTTGGTGCAGAGAAATCACTACCACTGACTCTGCATCTAACATTTGTGAGCACGAAAAGAAGTCAGAGACCCAGATGCCACAAAGCTGCCTGCAAAAACAGTAGCTGCTCTTTAGGGTATCAGCTTTCTGACTTACAGTGTAGTTGACTAAGAACAAGGGCTAGGACATTCTGAGAACCACAAACCTGAAATCTCACACTGCACCTGGGCAGGAATTCTTGATTGTACCTCTGAAAACCTGCCCACGAGTCACCCTCACACCCTGTCTGACCACATCCTCATGCACATGAGCTTTGCTCCACACCAGCAAGTTTGCAAAGGGGCTTGAGCAGTCATTAAAATACATCTCCATCAAAGCTAACAAGTCAAACTCTGAGGAAGACATTTCTCCAAGTTGATTTTGCAAATCACCTCTTCTATCACTACCTCCAAAGTCCACCTGTTACTGAATCGGGCAATAACCAAGGTTAAAAATGCACAAGAAGAGACCCTCAGCCAGTCAGACGTGACAGAATATGAGGGAAACAAGTCATTCAGTAATAGGTGTTTGAACAGGGAAGATATTCATTTTGTCTCCTGTTCTGCAGCCATTCATACAGTATATATTCCTATTTCATACTTGCTGTATTTATTAAACACATGCAAATCAAGTTTAAAACTGACTGTAACATTTGCTTAACCTGAGAAAGGAGACAAGTATCAGCTGACCCAGAAGAAATGATATGGAACTTCCCTTGCAGATTTAATGGTGTCAATCTGACTGTGAAGGGATAACAATCCAACATGAAATAAAAGTTAAATACCACTAGACAAGGTACACCTCCTTCCCTTCACACTGACCTCTCTGAGCCAGCACTAGTCTTCTCCAGACATGAAGGGCTGGCTCAGGAAGCTAAAGGAGCAGAAAATTAAAAAACACAAAGAGCTTTGCAACTAGTTCGCTCAAGGTACAGGCAGTTCTGACACGGGGCTAACTTTGGGGAAGAAACTAGCTCTTTGACTATCCATATCGAATTTTGTGAAACAAAATGTGAAGTCAACAGCTTCTGCTATTACAGAAGTATCCAGGAACACCAACCCAGTAACAGAGTTTCACAGTGCTAGCTATTTTGAAAACAACTGATAGATCTACTGGAATAGATCTGATATTTTGAAAACAACTGATATATATATTTTGAAATATATATGATATATATTTTGAAATATATATGATGATATAACTGATATATATATTTTGAAAACAACTGATAGATCTATTGGAATATTCTATCTTGGAATAGGTTTTACATTTCTTTTTGATTTTAAATCAGTTCATTTGTCAATTTGTCTTTACTACTTGATGATGTGCCCCATTAGCTTCAATTAGCTCATTGTCTTTTCTGGCCTAATCTTATAAATTAGATGCCACACTCCACATCTAACCCCACAATATACAGAAATCTGATCACTCACTTGTAGCTGGTACATCCTCCTAATCGCTGACTTTTCAGATAACACAGTTTTAGAGGGCAAAACATCCTGCTTGGATTTGTGCTGGTACTGCACAAATATTACGAAAGCCTCAAAGAACTTACGTAAAAATAGTTAAAGAGCTCTTAAAACTAGTATGACAGTTACACTGCTACCAACTTTTGACAGCTTACAAGTTAAAAAATCAGTCTTTTAATAGAAGCAGCTTTAGAGATACCAGAGCAACTGCTGCAGCGTTACAAATACACAAGAAAAACAAATTCTGTAATTACAGAAAGATTAGCTAAGGCTTGGTATATCACAACAACAAACAGCAATAATTGGGCCTCAATACAGCCAGCACAGATCCAAATCAGCTTATGAAGATTACGTTCATCATGAGATGCCATCTCCAAATTGTTTTCTCCACAGGAATTTCTGAAATAAACAATTACTTCCTAAGGTATCTGTGTCTTTAATAATTTTCAAATGCAACGCATTCCATTGATTTTGAACCTCACATGGAAAATATAAGACAGTATATGCAAGTGGAATTATTAAATGTTTGTTTTCTGACAAGAAGTCACAAACATTTCAGAGCATTGTACTATTTACCTGCAGACTAACTAAAGTTTGGAGAATTACGTAGCAATAACAACTGAGGAAGTTTCCTACATGTACCTCTTACTTCCTACCCATGTAATTCTTCCCAAGGTACAAAACACGTACACATATATTCTCCCAAGAGTATACTGGCCTGAAAGGGTAATAAAGAAGCTGCAGGAATCAGAGCTTAGAAACTCTGCATGAGAGTACTGGATCTTATATTAAATCCAGTTCCCAACAGGAAGCTATCGGACACCTGTGCTTTCACTTAAACTACTGAGATTCATTGAACCAGTGAGGCTATTAAGACAGCAGGTCCACAGCACCTTAAACCAACCTAAATCAGCTGTTACAGTCCTATTCCCTCTCAATTCTTCTTTTTCCTGTATCAGTTCCTGTGACTGCAAAGAGAAAGGCAGAAAACTGATCAATCTGTAAAAGTGAGCTCCTGAAAGAAACTGGATTTTTATAGAGTAGCTTGGAGTAACAGGTTTTCTGGGATTGCTACAAGCCACCTTTGTTTCATGCAGTGTTTGAGGGGAGGACAGAGAGACAGTAAAAATACTAGTCAGTGCACAGAACAGTATCAAGAAATTAGTTGGCAGCAGCATGTCTGCTCATCTGTTAACACTGCGCAGCTATGGTACCTCCACTGCAAAAAGCCTTTGACATTTGAAGGCAACACAGCTTTAAGTCAACCTATACCTTTCTCAGATGCCCAAAGACTGGAAAGATTTGGCCACCTCAGAATGATATTCCTCTGCTTCCAAAAAAATTCATGGCAGCATGACAGAAAGATGTGAATAAATTCAAGCATCCTCAAGAACTAGATCCATGCCGTTAGCAAAGCAGCAACAGTAAACACATTGAAGCTGACGATGGAGATTTGGGTTAAGCCCACTTTCTTCCTCTGCTTCATCTGGGATCAGAACATTGAAGGTACAGAATAAAAATGGATCCTTCAAAGTCCCTGGACCCAATGGTTATACAGACCAAAAGGTGACACAATTGCCCCAGATCAACTGTAATGGGAAAAGACATCAGTGGTCGCGACCTCTGAAGCTTAAAAATCAAACAGACCAGGAGTAGGTGAAAGACGACAGAGTGGCTGTCTCCTTTTGGTAAACAGCCTCCAACAAATTTCAGGAAGTTAATCCTATGGCCTAAGCAACAGAAGATCAAGGACTTGTATTCTCCTGACTTATGATTAGGGGTATGACAAGTATACAAAAAGGAAATTTTAATCCCAGTTATTAAAGTGTTTTTACAGAAAGTTATTCAGGTTATAACACATCGAGCTCTGACTAGTTGGTTTTCCTCTTTGTTTGGTTTTTCTTTTTTCTTTAAATCAGTGCACATGGAACTTTAATTTTGATGCAGTATGCATTTTGCTAATTGCACGACCACGTAGTCTCATTGCACCACACACAAAAATAACAGTAAGTCATGCAGAGAGCCCTACAAATTATAAAATCTCTGTTCATCAAGAATTTTTCCTCAGTTCTAGTCAGGGATGCTGACTAATCCTGACAAAAAGAAATGGGCTAAATTGTTTGATCTGACAACTTAAACATCAAAACAGTGAGCCAACATATGGGTGACTGCTATTGTAATAAAGAATAAGTAACACTTCCAGTCCAAGAAGCTGGAGAAGTAAAAAAGTCTAAGAAGGATGTTACTCAGCAAAGAATTAAGCTGAAAAACTGCTAACAGATGAAAGCAGAAGGTTCAAATCAGGTTTTCTAAAGCTAAGTTAGCTTACATGTCAATATAAGCAAATAAACGCAGCAGTTACAAGGGGTATTACGAATTAAGCAATTGCAACTGCTTAATCTTGTCATGTAAAACCTCAATTGTATCAGAATAATCAGTGCTGCACATTTAGAAGAAACCCTCTGAGACTTAAGACTTCATGCCTATGATCAACACAGGAAAGCTTTCTCTTTATATACGGGACAATTTAAAAAGCCCTTTCACATCTCTGGAGAATATAAAATTGAGAAGGTTGCAAGGAGAAACTGTTCTGGCAGTTGTTCGTCCAGATGAAGCCACTAGTGTCTTGGCTCCTTATCGCTCAGCTCTGCGGGTTCAGGTTAGCTCTGGCTGCTGCTAATCACATGTCAGTACCTATAAAAATAGAAAAGTCTCACTAATAAAAGCAAGAACATAAACTCATACTAAGTGAGTAACACTTTGTTTCTGGTATCTGATTTTGCTACTACCCCTTCTGGGGGCTAAATACATTTTGGAACTATTAATACCTCAAAATCAGAACTCCAGTTCTATATACACAACTCTACCTCCTTAACAGAGGAAGCCAACAAAAAGGTAAGAAACTTCCACCCAAGCCTGAAACTAGGAAAAGGATAGTGAACCTGTGCAGGTCCAGGATTCAGAAGTTTTGACTTCTGCCCAACAGATACCTTTCTTTGCTCTTAGAAAAAGGAGCACAGTGAGAAGTTGCATGGGGTACTGAGGTCTGTCTTAACACAAAACAAAAGTACTTACTCATCTTTTGTTTCCCTTAAAGTTGCATTAACAAAAAGCAAAGACAAATATATGGCCTAGCAAACCCAGTAATAAAATACAAGTTAACTACAAATTAAAGGAGTAAGCATGTTGGTCTGCCAGAGGAGCCTGTACCCAGAGGGGATCAATAACAACTCATCAGTATATATTAGAAGCCAAAGGAAGATTACTACAGAAGGTATTCAAGCCTGGTGAGTTCAAAGGCGGTGACTGTCTCCAGGCAGAAGGTGACTCAAACATCACAGTTTTCAAACTGAACTTGGAGCGTACAGTTTTGAGTATTATCCAGATTATGTTCTTTGGAAAATCTATATCATGATTTATTACTCCACCATCCTAACCTCTTATTTCCTCATTGGTGGAATTTGACAAAACACATAGATGCAGATCAATGCCAGTGGTAGTACTGATGTCTCCTGGTTTCCAAAGTTAAATACAGAAAATTGAAGGCAGGATCTCCATGTAAAACTCCTTATTGTAACACAGGGACTAAAACAAATGTGTTTAATTGCTGACAGTTGGGAATTACATATAATATCTGATTTAGAAAAGAAACATTTTGTGGAGAACTGATAACTTTCACTAAATACAGACAAACTGTCCAACCAGCAGGTCAGTCTGTGTACCAGTATCTCAAGAGAAGCACAGTAAGTAACGGCAATTACATAGCACTACTGTGCTCCTTCATTCTTCACTATAAACTTAACTTACGCTGTTTTACTTCTAGAGACTTAAGTCAGATGAAGTTTGCTTAGAAGGGTACTTCTAACACAAACTTTTAAACAAATACCATGATCAGCAAAGAATCAAAAAGGAGGTGTCGTACAGAATTTCAGACATTTAATACAAATTAAGTTGTTTTACAAGATGCTGACACATCTCTATCTTTTACAGTCCTTTAAATGAATCTAAATTTCATTTTATCATATCTCCATGGGTATACAACTTATACATACTTCTGTGTTTCATATGCTTGTTGCCCCCAAAAGAAAGATGCTGCTTTGATTTTAACTCTTTTCAAGAGCACGGATGAAAGCTTTAACGACATTAACATTGCTGGAGCTATCTGCCAAACAGTCTTAGGCTCAGCCACAAAAGGAAGTCAGTCAGCACACTGGAAGATAACCCTAGAGGATATACTTCTCTGCAACAGCAAATACTCTATTCTAAAATAATTACTCCCCTTCAGGAAAAAATGAGAGCTAAGCTACCTTAGCTGGTCTGGTATAACTAATTCCAGTAAGGCTTAGGCAGTCAATTCCCTTCTTCCCCCCCACAGAGGCAGATATTTAATTCCCCTAGTCTCGAGCATGCTATAATATAAGCAAGTATGGATGACAGATCAGTTCACACTAGGCACGAACATACCTAACCTTTCCCTGTTTAGAGCTCTGATGGATTCAGGCCAGTGACTGAGAAATCAGCAACAAAGCCAGTAACCAATACGGGGAGATGACACAAGGACAAAATGAATGAGGAGCAGCAGGAAGAGTCTCACCGGATGAGAAGGGGAAAAAGAAACCCACCAGGCTTCCTCCGTGCCCTAAAAAGCAGCTGCTCAACTGACAGATGGGCAATTTTTAGTTACTTTGTAACATTTACTAATGTTAGCTAGAAGTGTTGAACTTATCACACTCTTTACATACAGTATTTTCTGTGAGAAAGATTCACTGTCACCAAGTTAAACAAAAATTAAGATAAAGATTAGTTTACACAGTGAATGTCATCTTAAAGACACTGCTGCTGCTAAGCCTGACCTGCATAAAATTGTCTCCACCCAAACAATAGCAGCAGAGGTGTGAATTCTGCTAAGATACAACTGCTTTCAAAGGACTAAAATTCCAGCTCTACTGATTACAGAAGTGGATTTAAGTGATAACATCAACAGAAGGATGGAAAATACCCTCAGGTGAAGTCAAAAGTAACCTCACACACATTCAGATTTTCACTCCAGTGAATCCTAATCCGATTTCAATCCTAGTCTGATTTCAGAACAACTCCCTCTTCCTTCCTTTCCTATTACAGGAACTTAAAACACAAGGTTTAGGATTTTCTCCCTTTTCCATTGCGACAAGAATTGAAGATGTCCCTGCTAATGACACATAGATTCAGAAGACCTTCGGAATACCTCCAGGGAATAGGCTTCTCATCACTCAGCCTCTCTCAAATTCGGGGGAGTAAACTACTACCCCATTAGCCTTAGTAAGCACCACACTCCTTCCCGATTTAGATGGAGACGCCTAGCAGATGATTACTTACGTGCCTACCAGCATTGCAAAATAAAAACGAAAATGAAAAACAAAAAAAAAAAGAAAGAAAAGGAGAGGTTGA
>NW_010334792.1:0-55599 GCF_000700745.2 Antrostomus carolinensis | reverse complement strand
TGTCCCCCCCCGCTACCAAAACCTTGCCATGGAAACCCAATACAACCTCATTCCTCTGGTCTCAGAAAAACTCATCTGAGTCTCACAGCTATAGTGACAAAGTGTTTTTCAAGTATGCATATTTTGTCTAATTCCAAGTTGTTGCAATAATTGGAATCCAGATTTCCTAATCAAAGTAGGAAAAATAATAGTAATCATCTCTCCATTACTGTTAGGCACAGAATGAAACTCTAGGAGACAGTTACCTGCCATGCAGCAGCCAGCTGATCATTGGCAGGGAGCGTTGAAGAGTACTAAAATCCCAAGTTGCAGTCCTCTAAGGCAATGAAAAGAGATTGCTAAAATGTGTAATATTACTGATGATGACAAGAGAGAAAAAGGAAGCATTGGTTACTATTGAATAACCCTTTGGGAACTACTATCTTTTCCCAAATATCTCTTTGGCCAGTGCATTAAAGGATATTAGTGTATTAATGCTGATGCAGGTGACAGCTTGTGCTGGGATCCTTTACTTTTCTCTGAAATTCAACAAGCCACAATCGATTAGGAAATGAGGCTTCTTTCCTTTATTTTCTTCCTGCTAATTAAGATGGTTTGTGTAAAAGCACTGCTCAGTCAAGACCAGGGTGCAGCTGTGCTAAACTTTTGCAAAAAGATTTGTAAAATTTTTGCTTCCTTCCAATGGAGGCTTTTTTTCTTTCTCTGGGTACAATGGTTCGTTATGATATAGATGAGCAAAGAAGGGCTGGCTGTCCTCGAAAAGGAAAACAGGTATCAGGGTCCCTAACTGTGTAGTTAATGAGGGGAAATGAATGGCCACATTATAGGTGGGGATTTTTCAGGAGTCTTCTTACAATTTTAGGTCTGAGAGTTTATCCACTTCAACATAAATCAGAATGGCTGTTCATGGTGGAGATCAAGGGCTCTACTTGCCCAGTATCCTGTCTCCAGCTACAAGTGAATGCCAGAGAAGAGATGGGAGTATTTGATACCTTGAGTAATCTCCTGGTCCTAAACTATTTTTGGGTTAGAGAATTTTCTGAACCTGGTGTGTTTTCTGTATTTAGTGATCCAAAGCAGACCTCTTTTCCACATGCAGTTGTCCAGCCTCCCCTTAATTCTAAGCAAACATTTTGCATTTACAGCTTCCATTGGCAGCATGTGTCCCAAGCCTATAATTGTGCGAACAACTATTTCTAGTTTTGTTTTGCACCAAGTTCCTGTGAGCTGTATTTGTAGGCTCCTAGTTCTTGCATTGGAAGAAACAGTTACTCCTTCTTCACCCTCTTTGTGCCATTATGATTTTTTACATCCAAATTATTTCCCCTTATTCCTACTTGTGTCTTTTGTAGAGGGATGATCTTGGCCTTCTTGTTCCTTCAGTCAAAACTACCGGGGCCTTCCCCAAATCTGATCCTCTGTGATGCTCTTTCCTGAACCTCTCCCAACACCACAGCACCACTTTGGAGATTGCAACATAAAACTGCACACAGTACTCAATTTTTAATGTATTTTTAATATATTTTTATGTATTATGTATTTTGTGGGGCTCAACTAGAATACAACTCCCATTCTTCTGCTTATACACTCAGGGCGAGCTGGCCCATCTATCTTCAAAGCGATTTGTATTTTACAGTGACATCTTTGCTTCAGTGTAAACCTGTGTGATGCTGAGAACTTCAAACTGCAGCGTCCTCCATTCCTCTTCAAGTCCTACAAGTTCAAGTAGTTTTTCTTTACGCAATGGGAAAAGTTTTGTTCCCTTCCCCTTTTCTTGCACACTGTGGGATTTTTTGCAAGGGTGGTGGGTGTTAGTTTTCTTCTTAATGAAATTTTGCTAACCTGGTAAAAAGCAAGAAACACAATAGTACATTATTTTAATACCTTTCCTTGTGCACTGATGACGTCTCTTTGTAGACTGCTGATCGTGTTGTCATGAGCTTAAAATAGACAAAGGATTGTTTGTTGGATTGGGGAATGGTTAGGATGCTTAAATAAAAACATTAAGTCTAAAGTTTTAGTGGTAGATGGAGTAATTAATTGTTTTACCGAATCTTCTCTCCAAAATGTAAACTCATTTTTCATTTGAATTTATAGGTTGAAACGCCACTGAATACAATTCTTGCTATAGTGTGCTTTATTAAACCATGCAAGTAGGTTTTTCCCACTGGCCTAATCCCCTTGGTAAGAAAAATTGAGCTGATTAAATGATGCCCACTTCATCCTCATTAGAAAGCTCTTTCGGTATAATAAAACACAGCCATGTCACGGCTCCTGGCTATTTGCAACACTCATTATGATCCTTATTACACCTCTTCATAATTTGTCTCAAGCATTTACTGGTGTATATTAATGTATGTGTTCTGTTTGCAAAGCGTTCATCTCAGGCTTTATGGCCAGCACAATCTCAAGCAGGGTACCTAAACGCATATGTCAGGCATCTGACCTAAATCTGGATGTGAGGGAAAATCCATCTTCCAGCTGGCACTGCAACCAGCCCAGTGCTCAAAGGACCTTTCCACTGCAGGTATGCTGCCACACATGCCAGCAAAATGCTCCTCATGTGGGCACAGCTCTGCATTGTTAAAAAAACCACCTTGGATATTTTTGTACATGTAATATTCTCTGGTCCTTCAGGGTGATATAAACTGGTCTAAAACTACTTCAGACCATTTTTGTCAATTAATTGAGCCTCCCTTAGAATTTGAGTTTGACATCCATGGGATTTTGGTGTTACTCAATGTATGAAAAGTATATAGCTATGCCTTAGGGGTCCTGAACACACGTTTAGCTGATTAAGTCTCATTTCAGGTACTAACCCCTTTTCTCCTTTTCAAGACGTGGTATGTTTATAGTTGTTTGTTTTTTAAAAAATTATTACTTATTTCCAAGTATGACTGGAGCTTTCCTTGTCAAGGAATCTGCCTTGTGACAACTCTTCTCAACTCCTGCTCTCCCTCCTCTTTCTTTTTACACTGCCAAGTTGCTCACTTTATTGTAACTGACAGGTTTTGTTCCTCACTTTAGAAGACCTGCTCCTTCCTCTTTTCAAACCTGTCCTTCACCTCCACTATGATATTATTTCTTTCCTTGTGGGTTTATTAATGGTTTTGCAGTTGGACTGTGCAATGTGATTATGAGACACGTTATCCAGAAGACTGTGAGCAGAATGTGCAAGGTAATGGGGAGCCGTCTGTGATTGTTTACTAGTCCCAGAAAAAGCTACACTGAAAACCAGAAGGGTATGGTATTAGAAAATTAACCTAGAAATAAGTGCAAGCAATCATTAATGCTCAGAGAAGAGGGCAACTGGATAGAAAGCAACGTAAATAGGAAGTAAGAATTCTTAAAAATTTATAAGAAAAGGAAAACCAAACATGGATTAGTCATAAGCCAGTTTAAGTAAAGGTATAAGAGAGACATTTTTTAAGCTCAGTTTTTTTGGAGCAATGATCTTGGTTCATTATTAACATTATTAAATTATAATGGAATAAGCATATTTTTAGTGACGACCTAACAGGACTCAGGTCTTGGGTCTGTTCAGCTGAACTTTTTAAACAATGATCTAGAAGAAAATATGCCCTTATTACTGATAAAGCAATCAGATGACACAAATATATAGTCTTGATACATGACCATAAGAAAAAAATGAAGAACAGTAATTAGAGATTTGGATTGTTTACAAAGCGGAGAAAAAATAACCTATATCTGTTTTACTATGGGCAAGTAGAAGTAATTTTTCAGCATAAGAGGAATGTAGGGTTATGAGATTTACATGGGGAAGCCACACAGGTTCTGAAAAATGGGTTGTGGTTGATAGCAATTTGAGTGGAGGCCATGTCCATAGGTGTGATACCAATACACATTTTGGGTGTTGAAAAAGGAATACCAAGCAGAACTAGAAAAAAATGTCTGACAGCAGTACAATTTCTACTAGACACCTATACTTCAAGAGAAACACTGAGAAGTTGGACATAACTCAGGGAAGAAAGCCCTGCAAATGATTAAAGGATTGAAAGATATGCCTTGTAGCAAGGCACTCAAATGTCAATATATTTGTGTTATCAAAGAGAAGATTAAGGGAAAGTCTGTTTTCAGTTCAGAACTATCTACAAAGGGAAGAAAACATTACTAATGGAGAATCTTCAGAGTCATATACAAAAACACAGTTGAAGTTGAGGTAAAAGCAATTCACACTAGAAATAAACTGGAATCTTTATCAGGGAAGATAATTAAACCTGGAATATCACACAGAGAAGTTAGATCAGCATTAGATGTTTCTTTCTAAAAAGTTTTATCTTTACCAACTGGTACCAGATGGAGAGAAGCAAGAAACCGTAACGTATTCTTGGAAGTCCTCTATATACTGTAGAAAGTCAGATGAGAGGGTTGTAACAATATCAGATGGCTTTTGAAAATCAGTAAAAGAATGTTGAATTCATGAAACATGCATAATTTTTGCATCTTTCTAATGAAAATGTTATGTTTTTAGAAGGTGATAACAACTTTCTAAAATTCTCAAAAAGGGAGCATTTTATTTTTACAGTGTTTCTGGCAGGATCCCCCAAATTTCTCAGTCCTTGATTCCTTCTAAAAAAACCCAGAATCTTGATCATTACTCTCTTACTTTTTCCATTTCTTCTTATCTTCTTATTCTAATATCCAATAGATTGATTCAGGGAGATGGGAGGTGTATTAATACTGACACCACAAATCGTTGTCTAAAAAAAAAAAAAGTCTTTAATTAAATTGGAACATATTTTATCTGTGGGATTTTTTTCATATTGAATGTAAGTCATTATCAAGTATGTCTATCAATTGCTCGTCTGATGAGCCTTGACCTGGAACTTTGCTGAAAGCGCTGAGGGATTTAATGAAACCACAAAACTGGTTCCAGGAATTAGCCATTACACAGTGGGGAAAAAGTGTAGATAGCAGTTCAAGACTTTGGAGTTCTCTGTGTTATACAGCAGGAAAGTAACCTGGCTTTAGAATAATAGCTCAGCCATAGGATAATAGTGCTCTTTAATACACAGAAACACAGTGCACCTTGCCTGGAAAGAGAAGATTTTGTGACAGTTTAGTCAGAGTTATTTTCAGTGACTCAGAGAGTTGCAATAATATCCATAAAAACTCCTGCAAACTCAGAATCAGCTGTAGGGTTGAGTGAAAACTAGTAACAGAGATTTGTGGACCATTGCTTTGTGTTTGCTTTGACAGGCAACGAAAATTCCTCCAGACTGGAAGAACACTAGTATTGTATTGTGCTAATATTCGTAATGTGAGCAGAATGATCCGCATTATTACATGTGGACTGTATCTGGCATCAATCTGAAAGGTGTACAAGATTCATTTCTTAATGAATCAGAAGTTAATAGAATAATTAATACAGGTAAAACATGGAAATGGTCAAACACAGGTAATTTCCTGTTTTGATAAGTTTACAAATTTAGTTAATAAAGACAACCACCTAAAGGTTATACAACTAGACTCCTTAGTAACAGAAACAACTATGATACAAAATATATGGAGTGCAGTATCAGTAAAATACACCTTAGAATGGATTCGGTGTTGTCTAGCAGTCAAATTTTAACCCCTAATTTTCTGTGGGGAGTCACTGGCAAACATTCTGCAAGCGTTGCTGGTAGACTGAATACTACTGAAAGCTTTGTGAAGATCTGGAAATACTCCTGAGCTCCTTCCTGACAGAAACTTTGGATGATACTGGTAAAGTGGTAAATATTGATGAAGGCTAGACAGTCTTTTGAGACATCTGAATAATTTAATATGCTAGTCCATTCATACAGAAAATATTTTCACACAGCCAGTATATGCTAATATACAGGAATAGAAACTTTATCCCATACCAGAAGAATGGAAATTTATTGGCAAATCACTGACTCCTGAAAACCATTTGGGACTAGGAACAGTGAAAAGGTGAATGGAGGCCACTGTGAAGAAAAATGCAAATCTTGTCGGTAGTAAGAGAGGACACTGAGCATGGGCAAAGGAATGTTTTTACCCCAGGGACAGGTGAGCCTCGTACAGAACTGTTCCACATATTGTTAACAGCAACATGTTTTGGAATAATCTGGAATAATAAAAGATTCACAGAAATGATCTGAGAGTGGAACCAAATGCTTCTCAGTGAAGAAATTTTTGGTATTTTTACACTCTAGTTACTGTGCTGAGCTTTCTGTTACTGTTCCCATTGCTTGACCTAATTCTTCAAAAGGTCACTCTGGGTAGCATATCAAAAGGGAGCTTGAGAGGCAAATTGAACTGCAAAGTGTGCATTCCTTCATAGGAAAAAATACTGGGGACTATGTCATGTCTTCAGCCATTCTGGGAAAGTCATACTAGGAACCAAGGCAGGCAAATTTAAATGGGAAACAAGACACAGATACTTAATGATGAGTGTGCTTGGCCACTGCTAAATCCACAGTGGTGGTTTTTCTCTCTCTCATTGTATTCACACCAGGTCTGAAGGTGCTTAGGAAAGTCACTATCTTCCAAATGAGCTATTGGGCTTACTGGAAAGAGCAGTGGGGAGAGAGTGTTCAGCCTGGTTATATAGGAAGCCACCCTCTAACAATGTAATGATCTCTGGCCTCAAATTCTGAACAGTACTGCCACTGGCTTAAACTATTTGAAAAAGGAGTGATCTGGATGCAGTATCAGAGAAATTGTACTTTCCGTGATTGGCTAATGAGGATATAAAATTCCCCTGATCATTCCCTTGCATTGTCAGACTATTATGTCTAGCAGTTATTTTTGAATTCTTGCTAATAGACAAGCAAAGATATAGGGGATTAATCAGAGGAAATCCAGGAGGCTTTTATTCTTTCCTCTTCTCTTTATTCCCATAGCAATGACAAAGATTAAACATCCTCTATAAAAATGCCAGAACTGCTAAATCTGGACTCATGTGAAAGCATCTGCTTTTACTGCTGCCCTTGTGATTCTCCTGCTGTTTACGTGGCTTTTATAATTGAAGTTATATTGTTGAAATCATACCTAGCACAAGAGCTCCGTATTTATTCTTCCTCCCCATGACTTTGGTCTCAGATTTCTCTGATAAATGATGTGAAGCAGTGCATTATCTTCCTGCTATGCTAACTGGTTCTTCCACACCTCCCCAGATGCAGGCATTCACACCATCCACAAAGCTCTGATCTTCTGTCTTAGCTTGTCTGTGTCATCAAAAGAAGAGGCAGATGCGGCCCTCAAATCAACGGGAGGAGCCCTGCAAAGAGAAGCACATCAAATGACACAGAAGATTTTACAACAAACTAGAAAGTGCTAATAGAGACATTACAACCTCTACCCCACTCTTCTCCATCTGCACCTCCAGAAATCTGTGACCGGTTAAAGGGAACTTTCTTTCTCAGCTCTGTGGGATCTTTGCCATCAAGGTATTCATGTGTTCAATCCACTTATTCAAGAGTATGACTTCATAGGTTGCATAAGGTCAAAATACACTGAACTTGTGGAGCACTTTCCTCAAATATGTCTCCACATTTTTACGTACAATTTCTGCACTTTCTCCCACTTACAGAAGGATGAGGGAACGCATTGCTAACACCACTCAACCTTCCCATCCACATGACATTTTGCAGATTTTTAGAGAAAGAAAAATTAAAAAGACTTACTCATGGTCACACAGCATGTCTACATCAGGTCCAGTCAGGTAATCTCGAACTTGTAGCTCCCGAAAATGTCAGGCATGACAGGCATGCAGTCTGCTATATGCTTTTTTCTATCCTTACTTTCCCACTCAGGCATTGCAGAGCCCAGCTAGCGAGAAATTTTATTTTTAAATTTAAATGAACTTCAGCACCAGTGTGTCCTTCTGCATTTTTGTCATCTTCTTCTTTTCATCTTTGATTTTGACTTCAGTCTGATGTGACACAGGGTTTGATAGGCTGGTATAAACATGGATATGATAGCAAGAAGTGAAGGTTCATAGCGAGCCCAAATGCCCTCAATTTTCATTGAAATCAGTGATTCTCAGCATTTCACCAGAGTGGGTTCTATGTTTTTATACTACATGCCACAGAATATTATCTAAAATGTCAATTTAATCTTGGAGCAGCGATGAATAACAGCTTAGCTCAGAATTTGTATTTCATACAGTACTGAAGCCGCGCTTCATTTTACTAGATAATGGAGAAATGTCAACATTTAAAAAGTCCAACTTTTTAACATAAAAAGGCTGTAAGGAGGAGCTTTTACTATATTTTTGTTAATATATAAACCATTTTGTTCTATTTGTTCTTAATTTTTTTTGTTTGTTTGTTTGAATCCCATCTTACTAAAGTGGTGCAGAAATATGAAGTGCAGGAGATATTTAATGGACCTGATAACTAAATTTACAATGTTGGACTTAATAACCAGACTAAAAAAATATATAATTCTTTATCAGGACAACAAATTGGCAAATATAGTAGCATTTTCCTGTCCAGAACCCCTCTCAGATGGTAATGTCATGCTGAGATGATTTTCCTTGGCACATCAACTTCCATTTTGAAGAAAAGAAATCTGATCTTTGAGCCTTGGATCCATCATGCCACTGTCAATTAATGATATTTTCAAAATGTCGCAAAATCCACCAGAATATGTCTGGCTTGTAGCACAGCAGGACAGGAAAATTTAACTATTTTAAAAATATTTTTCTATTAGCCTCAATAACTGAAATGCAACAGTATCCTGAAAATTTTTAGTGTATGAAATAAATAATAAATGGTTCCCAAGCAGTGCTTTTCATGAGGAGAGAAAAGTGATTGGAAGGAAAGACTAGAAAAACAGATTTTTCCTGGTCTTCCTCCATAAGCCTGTCACTTACCAGTGAATTGGGACAAAGTGCTTTTGTAAATATCTTTCAAATGAGGTACGTGAGTATTGATTAGCTGTATACAGGACCCAGCAAAGAAGTTAGAGGGAGAGGCATTAGCCAAAAAAACAGGACAAATTCCTTCCTGGGTAATTTCTCTACATTTAGTATTATCTTAAGGAAAAAAAAAAAAAAAAAAAAAAAAAAAAAAAAAAAAAAAAAAAAAAAAAAGAAAACAAAAATCAAAACCCAAAAATTGCTGGTTTGCACTTTACATTATAAAATAATAATTTAAAAATTGTCAGTATGGAGCTGGACTGTAATCCTCCACAGAATCTCAGAATCACAGAATGGTAGGGGTTGGAAGAAACCTCTGAAGATCACCTAGTCCAACCCCCATGCTAGAGCAGGATCACCTACAGTAGATCACACAGGAACATGTCCAGGTGAGTTTTGAATGTTTCCAGAGACAGAGACTCCACAACCTCGCTGGGTAGCCTGTTCCAGTGCTCTGTGACCCTCACAGTAAAGAAGTATTTCCTTATGTTTAGGTTGAACTTCCTTTTTTTTCAGTTTGTGACCATTGCCCCTTGTCCTATCACTGGACACTACTGAGAAGAGTCTGGGCCCATCCTCCCAACACTCGTCCTTTAGATATTTATAAGCACTGATGACATTCCCCCCTTAGCCTCCTCTTCTTCAAGCTAAACACACCAAGGTCTCTCAGCCTTTCCTCATAAGGGAGATGCTCCACTCCCCTAATCATCTTAGTGGCCCTGCTCTGGACTGTCTCCAGTAGTTCCTTGTCCTTCTTCAACTGGGGAGCCCAGAACTGGACACAATACTCCAGATGAGGCCTCATCAGGGCAGAGTAGAGTGGGAAGATCACCTCCCTTGACCTTCTGGGCACAGTCTTCTTAATGCACCCCAGGATGCCATTGGCCTTCTTGGCCATGAAAGCATATTGTTGGCTCATGGTCAGCTTGGTGTCCACCAGAACTCCCAGGTCCTTTTCCCCAGAGATGCTCTCCAACAGGTCAACCCCCAAACCTGTACTGATAGCTGGGGTTGTTCTTTCCAAGACACAGTACTTTACACTTGTCCTTATTGAATTTTATTAGGTTTCACTCTGCCCAACTGTCTAGCTTGTCCAGGTCAGGATCCTCTCTCTCCAGGATGAGATTACTTTCCAGCAGTTCCCTTCTATAAAGACAGCCCTTAATTTAATGCATTTTCCATTTGCTGTTGAGTTTGTTACTGCTGTGGCATCCAGGCTGTGTTAATCACACGCGCTGTGGTGTGCTCGGCATCAATCAGCGCTGTGCCTGCCTGGTCCCAGGGTTCTGCTCAGCATGGAGCAACATGCTGTCTCCTCCTCCTGCATTTACAGACTTGCTGGGCAAAGATGACACTGAATGTAAGAATGAACAAAGACAACAAACTCTGTGAGGAAGCAAATGTTGTATTAGATCTGTACTAGGCTTGTCTTTTGACAGGAAAGGACCATCAAAACTCATGTGAGAAATAATGAGTGACCCTGAAGAAAAGGGAAATGAGTGGGGACGTGGGACTGGGAGAGGGTAGGGAAAAGCAGTGAAGCTGAAGCAATTGGGAGACCTGAGATGGAGGGGTTGCACTAAAGGCTGAGCAAAATAGCACTGTTCTCTGAATGGCCATTGATTTCCCTTCTGCTCATGGTGGCAATTTTGCAAGTATTGTTACTACTCTGTCCAAAAGTAAAAAGCTCATAAAAAGCTCAAAATGAATCCCTTAAAAGCATACCTTTACAACATAGTCTCTAAGACATTTTGGGAGCCTTTAAATTGAAAAGTGCAACATTAAAACTAGGTTATTATCAATAATTACATGTTACTATCCTGCAAACCTCTCCTTCCTGCATTTCATCATCAAAGCTTTTTATATCACAAGGTTTTTATTCATTTAATTGTAGCCTTACATAAAACTTGTCCTGCATTTTATCTAGCTTCAGTTTCTGGAACAATAGGTTATCCTTTTAACTGTGTAACTTTTGAGTCCCTTTGTAGCATGAGAGGAAGATGAAGATGCTGAGTTGATTCTCAATAATTATATTGTTCCATTGTAAAGCATCACGGAACACTCTTCTTGAGCTCCTTAATAAAGACCTAGCTGTAATTAAGCATTAGTAGGACCTATTAAAACATTAGTCTACCTGGAAGGTTGGTATCCTCGCAAAAAATCTGTATCTTTGTTCTCCACCTTGATCGTTGTTATACTGGATGCTTTCTATGCAAATTAACTCAATCTTCTTTCTGAAGTATTATTCTCCTTTAGGCTGTACATGATTAACTAGAACTTTGGCTTTCCAGTCAAAGTCAGTTTAGCCTTTTCTCTCTGCAGCTCACTGCAATTTAGAACCGCCTTTTCACTTAACCACTTTTACTGAGCTCTGAAATTTGGCCAGTCTTTGGCCTCTCCCCTTGGATATCTAATAATGGGATGATTTGATCATCTGCCTTGTCAAATTCTCAAACTCTCTCCCTCTCTGCTACTGCTGCCACTGCCACTGTTCCTGTGTTGCCCCAGACACTATGTGGGGTTTATTTTTGTCCTTTCTCCAAATATCCAGGCCACATTTGAATCCAATTGAAACTCCTTCTAAAACATATTATTGTTGGTGCTTTGCACTTTGCCATTCAGACCTTCTTCACCTCCCATAGCAGCAAAGCCTACCCTACCACTTTTGGTTCTTTTTCCCAGTATCACTCCTTTCAAACTATCAAAAGATGAGAGAAAATCTACTGTGTTCCTGAGCCAGCAGCACAGATCTCTTCACAAGTTCACCCTTGTTGCTGCTGAGCCTGAGATGTTACACCTCCTGACCGAGGCTTTGCAGAATTCTACCTTGTCCTACTTTTCTGATTTTGTCTCAGAACATGTCACCCTTCTGCCTTTCATTATCGTGCTACCAGCTTTGAAGGTTCCCTTCTCTGCCTCACTCACAAAAGACTGTAATCTTCACACATCGCTCCTCACACATCCTGCACTTGCCCAGCAGTAAGACCATGATCCTGTTTAAAACCCTCCCCAAAACATCACTGCCTTCTTCAGCCTACATGTGTAGCCAGTCATCCATTAATAGCCAAGACATACTGAAGATGATATTCTTGGGGTTTTCTTACATTATGCTTAGAGAATTAGACTTAGTGATTCGTTGGAAGCACAGAGCTGTGTTTTATGTAACCACAGCATCTTGATTATTAATCTCATCATCAGTGTGCTCATTTCCATCTGGTCCTTCATTATTACAACTTGTTTTTAATTCTATTTTAAACTCTTTGGGGTAGAGATTATGTCTTCCCATGTATCCATTATCTTTTCAGTTTCAAGGTAAACCTGTTCCCAGTTGAGGTCTTTAGGTGCAATCACATCTCAAATTTAAAGAAGAACAGCAGTTACAGTGATTATGTTGCAGAGCAACAAAAGAAAGCAAAATTAATAGTAGCAAACAGGACTGAAGTCTGAAACTTGTTTCTGGATAAACAGAAATAAAACTGATTGCAGTTTTCTTATTAATCTTTAATAAAAAGTTTCCAGGATAAGTGACATCCCACAGTCACAGTCTTAATGGTGAGCAAAGCTGTACCTGGGGCAGACAGACAGACATATGACTACAGTGGTCCTAAGGCTAAGCATATTTTGGTAGTGGATTGTTTCAAGTATGATCATCCTTTCATACTTGTCAAGATAATTTAAATAATGTTGGGTAGCTGACCTTTTGGAGACCAAGCGATACTGAAATCTGTGCTGTATTATGTTTAAAGGGTTACCATTTTTATGTGTTTTTAAAAAACAAAATTACTCTGACTAGGTCCTGTGTGGAACTGCTCACAAGAGTAGACAACTTACATAGAGGAAAGAAACATTCAGCCCAGTGTGGAGTTTGGCATCCCCTGAGAGGGGGGACACTGTGAGCCGGTGGGCTGTCCTGTGGCACGCACTGAGGGAGCATGGCCTTGAGCAAAGAGCATCTCTTGCAGCTTTGTCTGCTGGATATTTCAGGGATTAAAATAGTACCCAAAAAGCACAAGTGGTATCTAAAGCTGTCATTTTGGCCTACACTGTAGTACAGATGTGGAAGGCTGGAAGGGTAGCCTAGAGTCATGCCACCATAACCAAATAGATGGACACTTGGTGGTACAGGAAAGTCCGTGCTGCCACGACAGTCAAATGCCAATGACTGACATAAAGAGCGGCAGATAATCAAACGTGTCACTGAAGTGAGATACTAGCCTGCTTTTCTGCCAGGAGAGGTAGTGATGCCTGATGGTTTTATCTTCTGAAGACTTGGATACATTGGTTGCTGCTAGGAGTTGGGGCAGGTGTCACATGCACCTTGCATGTGGTCCCCTGAATTAAGAGCTAGTGTGTCCTTATGTGGCACCCAAGAATGGTATTAAATCATGCTTCCAAGTTGTTGTAAAAAGAAACAAAAGGTTTCAGGTGGACTTTTGGCAAGTAGGACTGTCTTTGAAAGGGCACCAAGATTAGGATTTAGAGACTATGTGGCTAGCTGAGGTGGACCCATTACGTGAAACAAAGGCTGCAAGCAGAAGAAACGTGCTCTGAAATGTTGAGGTGCAGGAGTTGAAACATACCCTGGAAAGGAAGCAAAGGGAGGATGCTGGGAGGCTGTGGCATCACATCTCTGCTCCTGGGGTGGGGAATACAGCAGATTTGGCACATATTCGTAACAGACTGAATGCTTTTACCACTCATTTAATTTCACAAGGTTTCCTGTCATCTTCCATGCCATTCCCCAGGAAAATGAGCTCTATTCCACATGAGAGGATAATTGCCTAGGCCAATACAGCCTTTCTCCCCCCTCCTAGTCTAATAATTTTGTTAATTGTGTCAGTAAAATTTTGAGTTGATGTCCCATTGAAATAACAGACAATTCACACTCCTTACTCTTCAGGACACTAGTTTTAAAGCAATTATCTCTAACCACTTATTAATCTGTATTCTTATGCATAATCTCAGAAGCATCAAAGCTCACTACTTTCTTTAGGTTAAAATATATAAAACATTTGGGATTGGTCTGCAAAACTTTGTCTTTGCTTTGTACTTTTTATTTTTAATAGGTAGCAGCTCTTTTTGTGATAGCAACATGAAATGATAGAAATAGGAGAAGTAGTTAACACTGAGAGATCTCAACAGGATTTTTTTACCCCTACAGTCAAATGACAGGTTGACTTCCTAACCTTGTTGAAAGCTTAGCACTAATCAAGTAATTTCAAAACACAACCATGCATTGTCAAACACATCAATAACTATAAAATATAAGAATTTTGGCAAAGCTCATGTGCAATTACTTACTTTTAAATTACTTTAATTTCTTTAATTTTACCTTTTCACAGAGCTGCTCTGGTCACTGGATGAACAGTTGCGAACAATTTCCCAGGCACATTATGCCTTATTCTCAAAACTAATCCCTGTGCTTTTTCTTTCAGTGATTTTTCATGTGAATGGTAATATAAACAAGGATTCCCAACTGCTGCCTGTGATTAAGCAAAGCACAATTTATAGGGAAACATCTCCTTTAATACAGAAACTTATATAATTAAAGAAAAGTTAGCTGGACAAGCTGTTGTGCTTGTAAATTCTTTTTCAGGTGATTAGGGATTAGAGAATTCAGGGAACACTGAATGGAGAATGTGCCTAGCAAACAGCTTTGGAGAGGGTTTAATGAGAGGTGAAGAGACCGGAGGTCTTACGGAAAGGCCCTAGTGTCTAGTGTTTGTTCTTCCCATCCACACTATGAGCTCCTAAACCTCCCTAATCGCTCTAGATTTGTGAGCTATTTTAACTATAGCCCAGTGATGATTTCTGCTAGAAGTTGCTCAGCTTAGTAAGGTTTGACCTTTTCTTGCAGATGAAAGCTGTAGCCAATGTAATTTTAAAATCCTAGGGCAATTTACTTTAGTGCCGTGGCATACACCAGAAAATAACATCTTAACTAACCAAATGTCAACAGAATACAATTATTTAGGACAACTAAAATTATATCTTGAAGGCAGTCCAGCGTATAGTCTTAGTGGAGTCTTCTTTACGAAAAAAACCTGTCTTGGTGGGTTCTGTTCAGGAATGCATAATTTGTTCAGCTATGTCCCATCTCTTGTCATCAGGTGAGATATTTAATAGAAGTGATAAATGGAAAAAGACAGCAAAATTATTAGCCTATCATAACTTCCTAGGGACAGTAATTTTTTTTACAAGACTGTGTGTACTGGGTGGAAATATATTGCTCAAAAGTAATGGGAGGTAAGGAGCAACTATTTTATAGTATTACCTTTAAAGTCCCCCTTACTCAACATTTGCTGACATTGCATTATCTCTCATGAATGTATTGCATGTATTTGTAATAAAAGCAAAATTTAAAGAAGAAAATAAATCACTTGTGTCCATGTTAAGAAGTAACTTTTTTTTGCATCATCAGAAAAAGTAGTAGAGGTGCCAGTATCTCCTTTAATAGAGATGTGTGGACTAGAATTCGCCTTTAAATGCTGGCAACTGTGGTACCTCAGCTGGGATGCAGTAGTTGCACCCCTTTGGATGCAGCAACTGAAGAGAAGCACGGAGTTCAGCTCAAGTGAGTTGGGCCCTGGCTGAGGCAGAGTCACCCACCTGGGCCACCTCCTCCCTCTGTACCAACGTGGACGGAGGTGCCTGTTCCCAGGCACCAGCCTTGCCCAGCATTTCACATTCACATCTGCTGAGGGCCATTCACATGCTCTTTCTTCCAAGAAAGTTCCTACATTTTTCAATACACAGTTGTCAGCAAAGATCGTGATGTTTACTACTGGTTGTTTATCTATGGTAGACACAGTAAGAGGCCCCAGTTAAAAGCCAGGTCTATTGTGCAAAAATAACAAATACATTTGCTTTCTCTAGACTGAGACTCTCACAGCCTAACAAGTGAAATAGGACACATTTACATTTCCCTAAAGAAATCTCTTTGCTCCTTGTGTCAGAGGCTATTTCATCTCAGCCATGGAAAGATTAGAGGCTCAGCTGCGTAGAGAGGTACAAAAACCTCCCACATTATCTGAAGAGCTCCCTGTCCTTGCTGCATTGCAGAAGAGGTGGCCAACCTCGAGTGCAGCACTGAACTCCTCGCAGGCTTCCTTCATGCTTCCAGAGGGGTGTACCAAAGGAAACTCTGTGTTTTACTCCTGTACAGGTATAGATATAATTCAAATGGGAAGATTTCTCTCCAGTAATACCTTTGTTCCAACATTGATTATTTAGCTGCACGCTGTCAATCCTGCTGCTGTTGCCTCAGACAAATCCCCACTGAACAAGGAAGAAAGATGATGCTTTCTCTTCTCTATCCCTGGTGGACAATACCAAATTAGCCTGCCCAGCATTTGCCTCTGCTACATTTTGTTGTAGTTGAATGGTGCAGATTAACCCTGGAAAATGCACAGAGTTACTCTGAGAGGAATAAGCAGGGCGCCTGTTTTGATTGAGACTTTTTGCTTAGCCCACACACTCCCTTAGAGAAAGTAGCAGAAGCTGATGAAGAGACACATGTGGGTTTGGATCTCTTTTTAATGACTTCTTTGGGACTGGGAATGTTTTCAGCCCTGTGTTTGTGCCTTTCGTATGGGGCGCTCTCTCCCTTTATCTGTCCCTAGAGATATTGTACTTTTAATACATACCATAAGGAAAGAGATATAGGGTTTTTTCACATAATAGGAGGAAAAAATGGAAAACTTTAAATACTAAAGGTAAAGCAGAAAGTTGCTCATCATTCTTTCTATGAATTCAATTTTAGAATAGGATTTATAATTTATAATAAAGCAGTAAAATGTTATGAATTCTGGTATTTTTGTTTCAATTTCTACTTGAACTTTTGAAATGTGGTTAGTAAAAAGAGAAACAAAGAAGACAATAATCTATACAAGTGCTAGAAATGGGAGCACAGGGGAGCAGTTTGAAGCTGTACCTCCAGCTGTGCAAAAATGTTGTGGTTTCTGCTACTGACTCAAATTGGTACTAGGTGGAGGGCTCAATTCACGGACCAGACCTGGATGTCAGTACTGATTTTCTAAACAATTTACATTTAACTCTCTGTTTCCTCTGCTCTTTTCATCTTTCCGCTATCGTCAGTCAGCTTTGCTGTCTCCTATTGTCTTCCTCTCCTACCTATCTAGGATCGTCTGTCCTCCTGCCCAAAACCATTCTGTCAGTGTTCTCAGGTCTTCCGAATTGCTTTGGAAAATCCCTTTCCACATGCTGCCAAACAATTCTTTTAGCAGCAGTTCTTGTCCTTCCCGTCTCCTCCACCCGTTTATCTCATAATCACCATCACTCACTGTATCATGCCAAATACTGATTTGAGCTCTCCTTGGGAGGATCTCTGTCCTGACATGTTTGTTTGGGGTGTGCAGCACATACCCGATAACTTAAAAAATATTCACCTATTGAGGCATGATTTTTAGAGAACTGAGGGTGGACATTTCCCAAAAGCTCTGTGGATTTTTATGGATGACTCCCAACCATAGACTTCATACAGAGCTCACATGGATCTCACTCTGGGTCTGGGGCAGGACTGAGGGGGTAGCCCACAGGACATCTGCACCGAGGACAGGAGAGCTATGGCTCTGGGTACTGGGATGAAGCCCTTCCCATATTAAAGAATTAATTTTGAAAATCTGCTCTTGAAAATTGCTTTTGAGACAGCCAAGATTGTGGGATTTCCTTCAGGTAGTGACCCAGAAAGGCAGGGTGCCTCCAGCCAAGACTCTAATTGCTGGAAGTCCTCCCCCAGGTATAGTCACAGAGCTCTGGCAAATCTCCAGTAGAATCTATTCTGGTAGAAATAAAGCACTGACCTTTTAAAAGAAATCTTGTCTGTCTATACAGTGAGTATGAAGACAGAGCCTTTCTGAACACAGGAGCAAAGGAAAGGATGACATGCTGGACTGCAGCAGTGCGTGTACCTATGCTGTTAAAGCAGCTAAAAATACTTAAAGGCTTGGCAGGAAAAAGGTGAAGAGAGTTTAATTGACAAACCCAAACTCATTAAATGACCCAAATCCAAACACAGGGCTTTGTTTATTTGTAGCAAGAATGTTTAACATTACCCTCCTGGTTAAGTCACATCTTATGTTTACTGTGCAAATCTAAGTGCTGGCACAGATCTCAAGGCAGTGGTGAATTAGTGTATGTTTGATATTAAAAAATATAAAAGTGCTCTAGCTTCTGATGTGCTTTGTTGTTGCACCAAAGAATGTTTTGGTGTTTCCACTACCCATTTTGGCCATTAGGCCAAAAACCTCAATAATATATACAAGGAAACTGAAAGAATGAAAGAGGAGCTACAGTGTCAACATTTTGGTCAGAAATCTAATCTTTACTCTATTTTTCTGTAACATCTGTATGCCAAATGCAGCAGTTTAATGTTCATTCCTCCCTGCTAACTGTGCTCAAACACTTTCAGATTTAAAATATTACTTGTTTTTAATTTCTGTCAGTATTTGGATAGACCCAAAGTGATTTCAAATTACAAAGATAGTTCGAACTTTGAAAGTATCCTAAAATACACTGGAATAAATCATTCCTTTTCCTCTCCCAACGCCCTAAGCCCCCAGGGCCTGTGTGATAACCACTCCTTTCTCCAGTCTGCTTCATCCTTTAATGAAGCAGATTAATTTAATAACTATAACATAGGGAATTTTGTATCTCTCTAATCCCTACAAGTTGGAGCCCTCAATACACGTACCCTAGACACTGGCAAACTGAAAGCTTATTGAGAAGCAGGGTGATAGAAAGACTCAGGAAAATCGTGACAACCTTTGGTTTCCGTGGCAGCTCTGCTGTTGTCTGTGCTTAGCGGAGCTGACAGGGGGTCGGATCCGAAGGCATCACACTCTGAGACAGACCGAAATGTGCAGGGAAGCTGAAGACGTTCAAGCACTGTGAATGCTTCCTTTGGACATCATACTGCAAAGGGAAAATAATTGAATTAGTCTGAGATGTGGCTGATGTTGACATTTTCAGTGAGAGGAGTCAACTTGTAAGCTTCTGTAACCTTCAGCCCTTGCTGACATAAAGTAATAGCTTGTTCCTTGCAATATCTTATTCACTTAACATTTCAGATACACTGTCTGAAGTAACTTGGGATCAAAAACACTCCCTAGATAAGCATAAGCTTCTATTATAGAAGGATACTATTTACTTCTTTGTGATGTCCTTTCCTCCACTCTCACTTTAAAATGAATTTTCTGTTGGTAAAAAATCACCAGATTGACAGCTTTATAGACTGCAGCTGTTATCCACATAATAAGTATATTGCAGATAGCAGGACTCCAGCCATCCTCCTTGCCGCACCATCCAGGCAAGTGTTAATGAGGAAGGAACAGCCTCAGTGGAGAAAAGTTCACTCATTGCAATGCTCATTCAATTTATAATTGGTTTGTAAAGGGTGTCAGTTGGTATCCTAAAGTAAGCAGCAAGTTACCTTGAGACTGAAGTTAGAGCATAAAAATGCTTAAGAAGGGAACATCAGCACAGTATTAATCTCACCTAACTTTAAATATCTTCAGCACAGAGATGAGCTACTTATCCAGAAGTTCTGCATAGTTCAGAGAAAGAAACAGGACCATCTAGAAGGATTTGTCTCAGATAAATTTGATCTTACATGTCTTGTTTATTTGCAGATACCTGCATTGCAAGCACCTGAATTTGGATTGATGAATCCCATCCCAAATGACATTTAGACAGCTAGAAATTTTTTTAGTTTTACTAGTCTAGGTCAAATTAAAAGTTATGATTTTAAAAGGAAAAAAAAAAATGTATGCTGTGATTAAACTGCAATTTTGAAAGACAATGTTAGTCCAATTGAAGTACTAAATGGCCACTTCAGAATGGATGATGATAATAATAATAATAATCATCATCATCATCAAAAATAAATATATTTTGCAGATAGAATACCCTGTTTTAAGAATCTTAAACTGCCCCTAAACAGGCAGTATTAGTATTATTTATTATTTTAATTTTACATGCAGGGCACCAGAAACATTCATGTAACTTCACAGAGCAATAAAGGTGACAGGCTGTAGGGGACCAGCTGGAAGAACAAACCATCTGAACAAATAGTTCTGGCACCATGGCTCTCTTGTAATCCCCTGGAACAAAGGACTGTTTGCTCAAGGATGCAGACAATGGCAGGACATGAAACTCCATTAGGGAACAGAGAGTGGAGACCCCCTGAGCCTTTCTGGGAAATGTCTCAAACACTCACAAGAATGGCGGGCATAAAAGGGGAAGGAAGTGTCAGAATTGGGACAAAAAAGAAGAATAAAAATACAAATAATAATAATAAGAAGAGGTAGAAGAAACTTCTGGACAAGAGCTCCTACATCTCCTACAGACAAGAAAACTCCCCTGTTGGCTGGACCAATGCTGGAACCATGATCTCTGTCATATTTTCTTTCTTTCTCTCTCTCTCTTTCTCTCTCTCTTTCCCCCTCTTTTTCTTCCAGTAAGTAAGGCTTGAAATATTAATGAGACTAAACATAGGAAGTTATGACAACAAAGGAGTGGATAAAGTGGGGTATGGAAGAAATAGTTCACAGCAGTTTAATGGCATGAGAAGAACTTTGGGGAGACTATACCTCTTTAATTCCTTTTTGGCTCCTTCAGTTACTATTTTATATGTGTGAAGGGGTGATAGAAAATGGTCAAAGGACTTTCCCAAGAAGAAAAAGTGCCAGAATTGGGACTATAAACTACAGTAGTTCAACAGACCTACCTCAAGCCAGTGTACCAAATTACTCTCTGAAGAGCTCACAACAGCGGAACAAGGAGAAGTCTGAAAACATAGTGCGGTAATGTTCATCACTCCTCTCCTTACTAAAAGAGATGAGAGCAACTGTTGTAGTTTAACTTGGCTGGCAGCCAAACACCACACAGCCGCTCACTCATTCTCCCTCCCCCAGGGAATAGGGGAGAGAATTGGAGGGGTAAGAGTAAGGAGACTCATAGGTGGAGATAAAAACAATTTAATAATTGGAATAAAATAAAAGTTAAAATTATAGTAATAATGATGATGATAATAGAATACACAAATGAGTAATGCACTGTAAAATTGCTCACTACGTGTGAGCAGTGATCCTGGCGGAACAAAAACCTTGAACCCAAAACTGCAACCTCAGAAGAGAGAGTTCCTGTTTTTGGCCAGCCTTCATTTATATACTGAATATGACTTTACATGATATGGAATATCCCACTGGCATATCCCCATACCAGTTTGGGTCCACTGATTTACTAAACACCCCACACTCCCTAGTTTCTTTTGTACCTGCAGACTAGAAAACATGAGAAGTTGGAGAGTCCTTGATTTCCCAGCAATAACCGAAAACATCAATATATTATTGACATTTTTCTCATACCAAATCTTGTACTGAAACCAAAACACAGGGGTATTCTAGCTACTAAGAAGAAAATTAGCTCTATCCCAGCTGAAACCAGGACAGCAACTTAAATAGAATTTCACTCAAACATTCCCATCCTGACAGACAAATTTCAGTTCGATGTAATTGGAAATGGCAGTTGAAAAACCTTGATAAAAGTGTTGTAGATGAGAACATTAACAAAGAGCAGTAAAAACTGGCAAGGCTAATGCAAGATTGTTTTTCCTCCTGTCACCACAGTAATTTTCTAACCCAACTATTGAATTTCTCATAATATTTGTTAGGTATCTCCTGACGGATGTCACGAAAGCTGCCATTCAGCTGTTCTAAAGGAATATTTATTGTCTAAATTGAGGAGATGTATTCAGCTAATGAACCCAAATCAAGTTTTTTTACTTCCAAAAATTTTTGGACAGTGTTTTTTCCATATTATTCCAAATTTTGGATCCAATTCACCTCAGGCTACAATAACTGATGGTTTCACTATGTTCTGGGAGAAGATGATTGATTAGGTGCCTGACAGAACACACACTGAATTAAGCAGGATCATCTAACCCCTTCCCAGTTAATGAAGATATCTTCTGGGATGACCTGTTGATAGCAGCTCTCACATACCATGACAACCGTCTCCTCAAGTCTTTAAGAAGTTCATCAGCATTTGTGACCCTTCTATAATGATGTTCCTTGAAATGACCTAAGGTCCTTGTTAAGGAAATACATGTATGACCTTGAACCAGGGGTGACAGTATAAGGTTGTGTATGGCTTCAATCAAAAGATGAAGAAGAGATCATGTGATAAGCTAGAGTATTATTCTATAACTTTGTTATCAAGACAGCTACAGCCAGTGGCAAAGAGGATAGTAGTCATGTATGAACTGGGCAAGTGCAAACTGGGGATATTAAATGAAGGAAACCTGCACCTTAAACAGGTGGTGCAACTACCAAAATCATTACAGGTGGGTCTGTAACTTAAGATTTGCCCTTGTGTCTAGGGCAATTACTCTTTTGTTAATGGCATTGAAGGAAGGACCCCGTGACATGTTATTTTGCTATTTAGAGTGATGTTTCTGAGTGCCACCAAATGTTGCAGAAGAATCCGTGTTTATCTGACAGAATGTTCAGGAGGAAGACACTCTGTGCATGTGAGAAATTATGTTTTGAGGTGTCTAAATAAGGGCACAGTGCAATGAATTAAGAGGGAATTAATGGAGTGTGAAGACAGGTGAAAGGTCAAATGGAACCGATGTGAACAAGGTACAGACCATGTGTATATACTATGCTTCCATATGTCACATAGAAAACTGATTATTTCTATGAAGTAGCAGATATAGTCATGCCTATATCTTTTAAGGAGTGAGTGAACTGGAACAATACATTGCTCTACAGAATTAAGTCTTCCAGCATATTATAAAGAGATTGTGAATAATGTTGCACCACCTAGAATTCTATTTCTCCACATCTTATATGTTAAAATAAAAGTAATCTGTGAAATCTCAAATAAAAGCTGTCCACATTGCACTGAATTTACTGTTGCTAGGCATCACTTGGTCATACTGTGATGGGAAGTGTTTTTTTGTTTCCAGCATCAGAGAAAAGTGGTGAGATTTTTCCACCTTGTAAACATCTAATCAGGCAGTAGAACAGATAAGCAGATGCCAAAAAGAAGTGTGGTTAGATCCATAATTCTTTTTAAATACGGGAGAATACAATAACCCAGTCTGGGGAACCAGACTGTTCCCTGGGATCATGTTCATGCCTTTATGCTACTGGTTTTGTTCTCTGACTGACAGGCTGGCTCCTATCCGCTTTACCTTGGTTTGAGCCCAGTAGCTTGGATTTTACTGTAGCATGTACTGCAGGGAATCACCGAATTCCAACCTGAAAGTGCCAAGAAATGGAGAAACCATCTCTTCCCCAAAAGTTATGCACCCAGACTTCTTTCAGCCTGAACGTGACTGGCTCTAGGTTCCAGCTACCAATTCCTTCTGTCCTCTCCTTCTCATGAGTAAGGGATCTTTCAGTACTTCTTCTTTTCTCTCAGGTAATTGCACTACAATACGTCTTCTCTTAACTGTCTTTTGAATAAACTAAATTCATAGAGCTCTGTATGCATATCACTGAAAGGCTTTTCCTGTAGCTGCAAAGTATTTTTTATATCATCTCCAGCATTTCTGCATCCTTGAAAAGTTGTGGACATTGAAAGTAGAATTCAAATAATCTAAATTTACTTGTCTAAAACACAGCTGTCTAGTCTAATAGTTGTGGCAGTCTCTCCAGTCAATGAAGAGAGACAGACAGTGCCAGGAGGCAATTTATCTCCCTCTCTCAGGCACCTAGGAAGGGCTGGATGCCCCGTGAAGGTGTCTAACAGAATGCGCAGGATGTCTGAACAGCTAGCTTAGACTATATGCCTGTCTTAAATGATGAATGCTGCAAGAGGTGTGTAGCACCACAGAACAGTACAAATTCACATATCAATCAGAGAAGAAGATATCACCTCCCACTCATTCCTTACTTCTACTAGTACTACACCCATCAACAGAAGTAGCTTTTTCCACTTAGAATTTATATTCAATTGCTCCTCTGCTACGAGCACTAAATCCATTTTTAGAGGCACATTTACAGCATACGTTCACACATTCTATAAATAGGCCCATGCACTCTCAGATTCTGCATGTGTATTTTTTTTTTTAATTCAGTTGTTACAAAAATGCATGCTCTGTGAAGAATATGATAGTATATCAGACAACTCCATCAAGATTCCCTTACCACTGTGTCCTTCTTATTGTCATACAAGTTTAGCAACACTTCATGCTGGTGTGGGCCCTAGAAATGCATTAGGCACTGGGATCCAGGTTGCTGTCAATAAATTCAAAGTGATGTCCCTGCTTTGGAGAGATACAAAGTAAAACAGCACATCTGTTCATCATTCATTGCAAATGGTGTAATCTCCCATATTGCTTTATTTCTGAGGAGAAAGAAGGAAAGAAACACGCCTTACCAAGTGAGTTTGAAACTTGTGTTACACAAGCAGAGTCCTTCAAAAGGGGACTGTTATCACAAACCTATTCTCTCGCAGGAGAGAATTTGATGGAGAAGGGGATGCAGTAGTCTCAGATCAGTTTGAATGATGACCACGTTAGGATGGCTTTTCTTAATCCAAAGTTTTGTACAGCAAGATTGCAGCTGTTACAGTCTTGTCCAGACAAAGCAGCTGGTGAGATAACTCCAGCTTCTTTCACATAATCTCAGTAGTTTAAGCAGAAGCTGCTGCTGTTAAAAATATACTCTGTACAAATAAGATGGCTTGCAGAACTGTGCCTCCTTTTAAATGATGTTGCCTCCTTTTAAATGATGTGGAGGACTAACACTAATCTGTCTGCAGCTCTTCACAGACATTGCTGAAAAAGCTCCTGTATTACCACACCAAACCAAAGCTCATTTTAATGGAAGAAATGTAACAAAAGTGTGCAGAAATGCCACTTCTTAAGTCAGCATTCTCAGATATCTTTGTTGGACATCATCATACTCAGCGATGACATTGCCAAAGCTTGAAAGAACGCTGCTGAAGAATTTTACAATATTTTCAAAAGCAGTTTCCTCCTCACTGGAAGGATTAATGCTGTTCAGATAAACCATCTCTGCTGGAGAAGCAGAAAGGTCGATACGTATCTGTTTTTTATTCACCAGACAGAGGATGGTTTTGTAGTATAACTTTATGACAGTAGCTCCTTTTAGCCTGTTACAGAATCACTTTCAGGAAAACAGCTTGTGTTTTGAAATTAAATTTGCCACTGGAGGAGTGCTTTTGCTGTTGATTGGAGAGCTAGTGTTATAGAATTGAACTGAAACTGCATTTAACTGAAAAGTATTCATTTCCTATGTCTTTTTTAATGGGGTCAGAAATACTATTGTTTACATAAACTGCCAAATTGAGAAGATAAATACCTACATATCTGAGCTATAAGGGTTTAATCGACACTTTAATATTGGGTTCAATTTCAGGATTTGGAAATACAACAGACACTGCACTTTGTGGAAATATCTGATGGGATAGTCACTCCAGAAATAGCTGAAATTATTTCAGGTCCCAGTACCATGAGCACTGATATTACTGCTGCCTCAGTTCCCTGCTTTCACCCCCATGGCAGAGATGGCTGAAAGAGGATTTGAGCAATCCTCACCCGTTCCTGTGCAAATTATCCATTTTAAGTTACACAGCAGATCAGTCTGGTTTGGGATAATCTAGCTGACTTAATTTTAAAGTGAAGTAGGCTGGGAAAGAGCAGTCTCTTTGTAGACACGATATAATCACTTAGAAATTCTAAGAGGCTCAAATGTACCTGGGAAAAGTATAATAACCACAGCTTTTGTTATGATGCATAGGTAAAATCACTACTATCAGCCAAATCTTTGAGTGCCATAAGTGGAAACTGCTCTACCAACTACCATTTAACCTAGCCAATGATTCTGCATTCATGTCTTTGCAGGACACCGGTTGCTTCAGTTTGGTGTTGGTCTTCATAGCAATGTCAGTAAACGATATGGGCAAAGGGCTGTTCTCCAAAAAAATGCTCTTTCTTCCCAAAGCAGGGTGACCTTCCCCAGGTTGCCCATTGGGAATATGCTTGGGAATGTGCTGTTTGACATGGACACAAACTAGTCCACAAAGCACGTTAGCAACCAAACAACAGCAGAGATGATAGACCCCTGGAGGGTGTCCAAGTCCCTTGTGTCCGGTTGTGTCTGGCAGTGTAGCTGTAGCCTGGAGGACTTGAGAAGCAAATTTTTTCCCTGCTGAGCAAAATGGGATGAAAAGACCAGATGCATAACCTGTGTTTGTAACATGGCTTGGCATCTGCTCCCAGAGCAAATTTGGGTTCTAATCCTACTTTCATTAGCATCTGTTCAGACTTACAGAGGACAAGTCTTTCATTAAGCCAGTTATTAATGTTAGTGATTTTGAAGTTCTTAGTTGTTTGTGAGTACTGTCTTCGCCTGTTATAACTAACAGTGATGTACAGTGCAAGTTACATATTGAAACTTCATAGTTAGAGTACAGAGACTTTCAGGATATGCAAGTGGAGCTTTAGGGATTCTGAATAATGATATCAGATAATATCCTATCCCCCCTGTTCTGTACTTTAGCTGTGGAGCACAAGAGCTGTATTTAATATTGATAAAGTATTATTAAAAAGACTGGTTTTAGTGACTTCAGCACGTGTTTCTTAAAAATTAAATTGTTTCTATTTTAAAGAAGCAACAGAGAAATAGCAGTGACAAAGAAAATATCCCTCTGGAAGTATCTGCTTGAAATTCCAGATGAAAGAGGCAAAATGCAACTCTCACAGTCTCAGACAAAGGACCCTGATATGAGGAGATATTCTCATCTTTGCAGATATTTCCAGACTTCGCATTTTTCAGGTATTGTGTATTTTTCAGGTATTGTTTCTCCTAGAAAGCCCAGGCACGGAGCAGAGCAGCTATTGTACCAACACATAACAGAAAGATGGTGCTCATCCCAAGAGGCTGAGGATAAGATCTAAAATACATGCATCTATTTATTTAGGCAGAACATAAGGAGGCAAACCACAGGTGCCTACTTTTCCTTGCAAGCACCTCCTTAGGAACCCAAAGCTGGCTGAGGCACACCTCCAGCCATTATTACATGCTGTTGCAAACACGTTGATAGGTACCAGCCATAGACACTCCAGCACTTCTTGCTAGAGATCCACACCGAGATCATGCTTTTTTTCCTGCTGTTACCCGTATAATATATACTCTTTTTTTTTTTCTCTCTCCAAATTTGCTTTTATTTAATGAGTTACTTCCTGCATGAAAAGCTAAAGGTGATTTTTTTTTTTTTCTTGTTAAAGGTATACATTCACTTGTCAGGTGGATCAACAACGAAAAGGTTATGCATGTACAGTAATTATTAGTTTAGGCAGGTGAGTCACGCCACTAATTTGCTTATGAATCTAGACTTTACTTCAAATATTTTGCTCAGGTTCATTTGTGCTTTTTTCTGCTACCAGCTGTAAGAGTTAAACACTCAAATTTCCTGTGATTTAAGCTGTGAACAGACGGGTTAGAATAAAGGAAAGCATTGAGAGAGACCAAATGAGCCAGCTTTCTGTCATTTTTTATCTTTCCAGGCTGATTACAAGCCTCACACTGTGCTATGCCCCCTTGGAGTGTTTTACAAAAGATTTAAAATCTGTTGAAAAGGTAAGTGAAATTCATCCAGGAAAAAAATAGAAAGATTTTTCTGACAGTCTTTGTTCTACCCAGATAAGGAACTGCTTTTGTATGTATCATTTATAGTCTTCGTGTGCAGCAAAGCTTATTGACATTCAGATGGCTTTAATACAGTGTCACTGTACTTGGGACACATTCTAGACCACACCGTGCTTTTGTCATATTGGAGTCGCCCTCCCCTCCAAACAGTTGTCACTGCTTTGTGTAAAAAATGTGGGGTTTTTTCAGCCTTCCCACAAAGCATGTATATTATTTTCTGGACAGCCTCATTAAAAAATAGGAATTTAACCATCATTCACTTGCCAGAGTTTAAGACTGGGAAATAATAGAAGTGATATAAACTGTGCTAATATTATTTTAATCACTGGTTTCTTTTAATCTTCCACACGTCAGAGGTAGAATAGCTTTTCCTGAAGAACAAAGCATTCAAATACATATTTTGTATTTTCCCCACTATGTTAATGAAACTGGGCAGGTTTCAGGGAAATTGAATTAGTCTCCTCTTTAAATATTCATTAATTTTAACTGGAGGACTGGAAAATTGGTCACTAGCTATTCAGTAAATAGCACTCTTAAATTAGCTATGTTCTTATGATTGCTATGAATTTTTTTTTAATAACTGACTTCTTTAGGCAGTGAAATAACGTATTGATACAATCACATTCAGGGCTGTTAGTACTGTTATTGTTCAGGGCTCTTGCTTAAAAAAATGATACTTTGATATGACCTTATACATACTTTGTGAAGGCATTAAGTAATATTTCTCTGACTGTCAAACCAGTAGCAAACCTCAGGGAGCCCACAGCCACAAACACCGTAAAACTCAAACCAAAAAAAGGTGTAAGCACTTTGGGAAAATACATGCTCAACCCTATTTTTGATGAAACAGACTCTTTAATGTGTAAGTGATTCTTGAATATGGACCTTATGCTGTAATTTCATTGCTTTTAAAGATGATACTTATTTTGTGTATAGCCATATTATAGACCTGCCATATTTCTGTCCCAGATTTCCTAAACAGAAGCTTGTGAACATGCCCATGGAGTTTACAATGGCCAGGGTATACCACACCTGCCACACCTCTACTGCTCAAACAACAAATATTTGCAGAATAAGCCTGAGGTCTCCTCCATGCGTGGAGCTTGCTGAGGAAGCACTGACCATCTGTCCAACACTAGCAGTATATCTGACCTCTCACCATACAAGTGTGTGCATCAAAGAGCTGAGCTGAGTATGTGTAAGGGACATTTATTAGGAATTTGGGGTGGGTTGGAGAGGCTCCTGTCATTAACTGACTGCTGGAGATCTGGAAATACATTACTAGTGTCTGGAGTCTTCCCACCCATACTTAATTTTCTGGTTGGAAAAACTAAATCCTGTGAAGAACCTTGATAACAGCACTTTTACTTACTGTAGGTAAAGTCAAGCGAGTATTTGAGCTAAGAATGCAGGAATCATTGATACTCACCTTCACGTCACGTAGCACGTGGTCAGGGAAGATGCTGAGCATCACCAGGAATCCCATCCTTGATTTACAATTAGTCTGCACAATTTATCACTTAGCCAGTTCTTCATTTGTTGGTCACTGGCTGCTTTTGCACAATGATGAATGAAGCTGCCCAGTATGTTAAAGGGAAATTTCAGAAGACAAATGAGAAATACAGGTACAGGTCACAAAAATAATCCTACTTCCTAATCTTTACAGGAATACACTTCTTTCCTAGTAAAAAGAAAGGAAAGAAGAATGTATACATTTAGTTATTACAAAGTTATCTAATCTGTATACTGTGCAAATTATAGCAAATTGCATCTATTCACAACAGTTTCTTCAATCTAATGCATGGGAATGTGAACCTTCTTCAACAAAATGTCTGAGGAGACACCACTTTGGCCCCTGTTCGCTTGGCCACTTCTCCAGGACCCATGCAGTCATGCTTGGTGTGCTCCAGGTCTCCCCTGACATCATTGGTGTCTCTATGGAAGAGCAGCAGCAGGTAACAGTGCCAGAGCTGACAGGCCTTGGCAGCCTCTCTACAGCACCCCAGCTTGAAGCCTCTAGCAAGCAACAAATCTCCCCACATAACCTCCCCAGCAAACCTCTTCTAATGAATTTGTTTGCAGCTTTATCTCCTAAGAGCTCCCAGGAGTCCCCTTAAGATCCCAGAAGTTCCCAGATCTTGAAGCTGAGCCCAACATCTGCTGTTGGTTGCCTCTGTTAGCTGTGCAGTCGGGTATCTCCTGCTTTGGCTCCCTGACAATGCTGTCCACAAGGATGAAGGCAGGAGATTCCCACCTCCATGATCTTTGGGGCATTAGGAGCTCTCTCCCACCTCTGGTCATCCCAACAGGTGGGATAGCCTGTGCTATGAGGGGCTGTTTTCATGCCTGTGTCCTTGCAATGGTAGCTCAGGCTTGGCTCTCCTGCCAGGCTGGCCCCACACCAGAGGAAAAGCCGAGTGCCACATCAAAGGAGAAGAGTTGGTGGTTTTTGCTAGCTTCTTCTTTCATTTTGCATGACCTTTTTTGAATATAAAGGTTGGGGCTTTTTGCCCACTGACATTTTGTTTTGAACAGCTGGGAAGTTTTTCTGGTACTTGCCTAAAGGGAAAAGATTCACCGATGGAGAGAGGAAGTGCTTCAACAGTGAGCTCAAGTGCCATCAAGCCCAACGTGACTTTTCATCTTGAACAAATGTAGGTGAGAAGCTGCTGCCTTTGAGGCCTGACTGAAATCAGACAAGAAAACTAACAAACTGTGAAGACTGTGACATTTCTCCATGGCAGAATTTAAAAGACAGTTGAAGAGAAAACCCAAAACGTAGTTCAAAGTTCTGAAAAGAAAAAACCAAGATGGAAAAGTGTGGAAGAGAAAGTTCTGGACTCACAGCGCTTACTTAAGGCTCAATTTTGGATGTGTCAGTATCCCACTGTTCTCAGAAGGCCTGTTCTAGCGAACTGAAATACATGCACTCAAGTGCTTGGCTTAGCCCGTATACATCTCAAAGCACCAAGAGATATCTCAAGCAAACAAAAATTAAATCACTGGCATTCTTACAGCCCAGACAAAATGTTTTAAAAAGTGGTGATTTTTAAAACCCAGATGCAGAAGGCCTCAGGCTGTCTGGAAAGACTGAAGTGTTGTTCTGTGAATGAGTTATCATAGTCTTCTGAGTTAGACATAAGCAGTTGAAGAGATGACCTAATTTTTACATTGAAAAAATGTTATCAGATGTGACTAATTGGAGATTGGAGGCAGGGGAGAGCTTAGAGTCACAGTAATTGTTCTTGTCTGATCAGAAGGATCAAAAGAGAATCCCTTGGAGAGCTAAATTAAAAAATGAGATTCCTGTGGCATGTTGATAATAAGATTGATTTCTTGTGGACATGCCTGGACAAGGAGAAAGGAGCTGAATATGCTTAAATACAATTTTACTGCCAAGATTATGAAGAATTTGTTCTTCTTAATACACATCTTGTATATAATGATCACATTTCCATTTGTCTGCCCAACAGTTACACTTAAAAAAAAAATACAACTCTTCTATTCTTTCAGGAATAGAAAATGTACTTTCTGGCTGTGAAATAGCTGTGTTTATAGGAATTTCAGTGTTAAGGACCTGAATGAATGGTTTCTAACAACTATTTTCAATTGAAGAATTTTGTTTCAAGATCATACCGGCGCTCTGTCTTACTCCTGAGGACACATGAAGACTGCTTACTCAAACTCTGAGTCTCCTGTGGCACAGCAGCAGAAATGCAGAAAGCCCAGAGAACTGAGGCTGAGGAGTGGGAGAACTTTGGGAAGCCCGGCACAACCAGCTGCCACCACCAGCCTGCCCAGTTCACTCTCTGAAGCCTGTCACCAGTCAGCACTCGGGCCTGGGAATGTCTGAGCTGCTGTGGCAGTTGGTGCTCTGAGTGAGCACATGGGACTAGGAAAAAAAGAGAAGAAGATGCTTCTCTCCCTTTTTTTTTCACCCCTATCTGCACGTGCTAGCATTCCCAAAATAGGACATTTTGGTTTTCCCCTGAATACTTCAAATCTTAATGCCACCAAATGCAATACAAAGTGAATGGATTTACAGCTTTATGATGGAGAATTGTACAAACTGCCCTTGGGAAACTCAGGAACTTTTTAGAATTGTACAGCCTCATTTAGGAAAAACCCCTGGGAGGTGCAGATCCTGGTGCACACACGTGAGGCATTCAGAGTGGGAGGTGCCCCGTGCTCAGTAAGCACAGCTGGGATTTGCTTCTTTAGGCTGTGCTTCAAGGTCTCCTATTTTTTTCACCTACAATGAGGTCTCACCAGTCAGGGATATAAAAATTGGTAAAATGGATGAAGTCAATGATGGTCTGAAAATTTACCAGTCCTTTCTCTTGAAGTAGAAGAGTAATATCCCTTGATAAGGGAAGAAAGGACATTTGAAAACTCATTGCCTCTTCGAGGTTTCCTCCAGCACTCCTTCTCTGTCATCATCTCTTCCACCACATTGAGAAATGGATGCAGAACACATATCTATATGAAGCACTCACTTCAGCAGAGCATTTCTCTGTCACAATTGCTTTCCACTCTTCTGACATGCAGGCAGTTACTTTGAGTGGCCAAACCTGTCTGAACCTTGCTCAGGATCCACTCTTCTCCATTTGCCTTCACAGCTGCAGAGACCCTTTTGAAAGCCAGCCTCTGTTCCTGAAGAATGGGACAGGGCACTCCAGGGTGGGGCCATCCCAGGCCCACCTCTGCTTTGTCCTTGAGCCATTTGGAGAAACAAGCACATTTCATATAGGCTATGTTTTCTGTCCCTCTGTTGTTTCTCTAGCTGAGTTTCTTCCTTTTCAATGGATGCACAGCCAGCCCACACCACGCTGTCGACAGAAACAGCTGTGTTTCCTTCTTTACTTCTTGATTTATCTTCACCACGGTGAGATAGATGATACACATAAATTGGTCTCCTTCTCAGTGTCCTCTTCACATGTTAGTTACAGTGTTGAAGATAATTCTGTCACCATTGCAGACTTTTCTACAGGGGTATCTTGTTAAGGACAGTGGCGGATCTTCGCATTCCGCTCTGCTGCTGCTTTCATTACCCATTTCTGCCAGCTAAGGACAGAAGAAGCAGCACCGTTCTCTGTGACTGCCTTTTCCCTTTTGAGGCACTGCACTCCCTGCGAGCTGGACATAAGACACATTTTTGTGTACTGCTTAGCCAGGCACTTCATCTTCTCTGGCATTCAATGTCTTGCTACAGTTTTCTTCGTCTTAACTAACAGGTTTTGTAAATTGATGTACTACAAATACTACTGTTTTCAGCTCTGGAGTGAATCTCAGAATAGACAACCAGTATTTTTCCATTAAAAAGAAAAAAATTAAAACCTGTCTTTTAAAGATGAAGAAAATATGTAGGAAATATAGTAATCTACTACAATAAAATGCTAATTTTGATTTCATATTTTATGGCATTATTGCTCTGTTGTTTTAGTACTACAGTCAATGATCAAAAATAGGTCAGTTCCCAAACCACAGAGGACCGAAATGTTGAAGATCAAAAACGAAAGAAAGTAAGCAAAGGGGGAAGGAAGGAAGATATCATTAGTTTCTTTCCTTTGTAAGTCTGGTTTGATTAAACTCAGACTTAAAGTTTTAAGTTTTCCTTATGTCCCATGAGAAGTAAAAACATTTTAAAATAAAGGCAAGACAGGTTGAGCTTTCATGTAATTACCAGATTGTGGTATCAGAAGAAGAGGAATTTATCCTTTGGCTGATCTGCAGGAAGGAAAAAACCACATTATCCCATTTCACAGATGAGGAACAGAAACATAAAAGCCTAAACTCTTCCTGTCCCACTTTGAGCTTCTAACCAGGACAGCTGTGTTGGGAGCAGCAGTGTTCCCTTTAGCATCCATGGAGCAAAACAGGCACCTCCAGAGAACAGTTTCCTAAGGCAGTAATTACGCTACCTACACAAATATGCTCAACACCAACAATTCCAGTGCTTTCACAATGACACATGAGAATCCCAAAACCACAAACTGGCTCAAATCAGAAGATTTAAGAAAATGTGCTCGGGGGTTGTTCCATTTTTTGCAGCTGTTAGGTAGAGGTGGGTCACAGTTTTTTCTCAACCATAAGACCCAAAAACACTTTTTAGAAGTGTAAGTGTGAGATTCTGGAGTAATCACACATCTCTTGATGCTAAGGTTCTTAGGAAAAAATGATGCAGCTCTCACAAGCTTCGGACTAAAGATGGAGATCTGGCAACCTTCTATCTCCACTCTCCGAATGATAGATAGGCTTCTCTTGCTTGACTGAAAAGTTTTCTGTTGTTGTTTCCTGTAGTGAGCCTGACCAACGAAGTGGTAATTCATGGCTGGCCGGCTGGTATCAGATGCTCACCCTGCTACATGTCCCTGCCAAGGCTTCGCACACAATTCGCTCTATTGAAAAGCCAGCTCATTTCCACTTGCAGCCAGCTCTATTCATTAGAGAACTCAGTTCCTCATAGAGTTAGTGACAATAAATATTATAAAATCGCACAAATCCAGATGGTGTGGGTTGGAGTTGCCAGCTGTTCTATCATTTGTGAATTGCCTCTCTTGTCCTGCAGCTTGGCTTCCACAGAAAGCATCTCATCAGCTTCCTACGGTCTCACTGCATTTCTTTACAAGCCATCCATCACCCACTTGTCCTGAGATATTTTCAACTTTCACTGGAGATATATAAGAGAGATAGAGGCAAAGCAAATTGGAGGCAGAAAATCAAAGAATCTTTCACCTCAGAAACTGAGGATTATTTTTCAAATAGTGACCTTAACCTCTCAACAGCATCACAGTTTTCACCTGTGAAAAGAGACCACTTCAGCAGTTCAGCTGATTTTTACTAATTCTCTTTTGTAGGAGTCTTATAGTTAAAAGAGAAGCAAAGGGTCTCTAATCTTGCTGGCAGTTATCATTGTAAAATCAGGAGGAAACCAGTGCCATATGAACACAGAAACTGGAATACTGTCATGACCTGTGCAAATCCTAAACATTCTGACAATTACCTTGGCTTAGCTTTTGAGTGTTTGCTCTGAGCTTTGACTCTTTGAGCCTGGGGTGGTATCTCCAGGCTGGAAGCACTGTCCAGTCAAGTGAAGTTACCATCCAATTGACCACCATGGTTAGAAGAAAGACTGCAACACAGCTATGGTTAGTAGTGCTGTCACTAACGTAGATGGGAACATAGATAAGATTAACAAATGTAACGTTAGTTTTGGTCCTCATATTGGCTGTCTTCTGAGGTTTTTTTGTTGAAAAGGAATGCAGACTGGACAAAATCCTGGTTCATGTGCTCTAGGAGTCCCTGCTTGAGCAGGGTGGTTGGACTAGATGACCTTCAGAGGTCCCTTCCAACCTCAACCATTCTGTGATTCAGACAAGAATGAGCAGGAAGCAAGGGAGGTGGGACTAGCCCAAAGCAAGGATGGTGAGAGTGGGGAAAGAGGAAGCCTGAGCCCAGAAGAGCAAGCAAAGCCACCAGATGTGGGGACATGCACTAAGTCAGCAGGCTTTTGGGCTGTGGTGTCAGAAGGGAGCAGGCACTGGTAGTGGTGCAGATGTTCACAGCTGCTGCTCTGGCTTCAGCTGTGAGCTGGGGCTGTGGTGGGATGAGAGTGTTTGAGGAGGGAAGAAGACCCTCAGGGGCCCTCCAGGCAACTGTTTGAGGCACCGAAGTGTTTTAGCAGCAGTCTACCTCATTACATTTGCAGCAAAGACTGTTCAATTACATTGTTTAATTTACTCTTTCACTTGTCTAGCTACAAAGTCGAAAAATAATAATGATGAGGCAGGTACAGTCAAGTCCTGAGTCAAGTCATCTGGCTGGGTTCAGTGAGACACATGGTTGGGCGGACGCACAGCTGCTGTATAGCTCAGGGAAAGCCCAGGGATCAGGGGATGAGCTTAACCCCAACACCTCTGCAAAGCAGGGGAGGCTCCCAATGAGGTGTCTCTCAGTTCTTTCTCCCACAGCTCTTTCCACAGCAGCCTGATCCCAGGTTACAGGGCTGCACTGGATCAGGGCCGCCCTTGAGCACAGGCAGCCAAACCCCTCACAAGGTATTTCAGGGGCTGTTGGCACACCCGGGACCCTGATATCAGGTTTGCAATTGGACAAAAAAAACCCCAAGAATTGTGAGTAAGAACAGTTGTTCCACAGGAGTGACCACTGGCACTTGAGAAGATCCTGCCCAAAGTAGGCTCAGGACTTTTTGACAAAGCTTTTCACTCATGTTACAGGAATGTGAACTTAGATTTGCAGACCCAGAAATGCATCAGGATTTTGAATGCAATGTAAGTGTCTTCTGAAACATTTCTACTTACCTCCAAGTCAGTGACATCCAGTCAGTTCTGGCTGAGAAAGAGAGGAGGTGACAAGGGGAGCATCCCCCTGCAGCCTGTACACAACCAATCTCACAATGGCATGAAAGCTCCTCTTTTCATCCCTAAGTCATGACTTCAACAGTATCCTCAGGTGAGAAAATATACAATCCAGGAGATTCCTTTCTGTGCCTTTTCTCTGAGCATCCCTCCTTGCAGATCCCCGTAACATTTCATTAATTCCCATCTGTCTCCTGACACTGGAATTTTACCATTGGAGACTGGCCAAAAGTGGGACATCAGGCATCTAGGAAACATGTGAATTAATAGGTAAGACAAATTAGGGTTAGGTAGCCACTGAACTGGAGTTATCTAGATCACAAAATTCACATTTGGTATGCTATTTTATCATTTGATATTTTTATTTCAGTCACCAAAGTCCTACCTTCACCTTGGCTCTCACTGCTCATACCAGAAGACTGGAATTTATACAATTTCCCAAATTATTCCTAACAAAGTGGATGAGGCTTGCTGGGATTCACTCAGGTGACTATGGAGGAAGAGTCTCTGGCATAGCTTTCATTCCACTTCTAATTTGAACGAACAGGTCTCAGAAGAGCTGGATTCTGTGCAGCAAAGATCCTTGAACTACAATGTGACTCTTATTACATAAATTTATCATCCTTCTGAGTCTATATGGAAAGATCTTTGTAAAGTCCTGGCCAAACTCTGCCTTGAATTTACCTGGTAGGATGCCTGTTATCTCAGTAGCAGTGCAGCAAATGAGTCAGCAGAGAATGTGCCACTGGGTATGTTACTTAATCACTCACATCTGCTGCTTTTGGGGACACATCTGAAATAGGCATCGGTGTTCCCAGCTGTGCCCCAGGGAGGCACTTACCCTATGCGAGTGTGATTCAGCAACGTTTCTTAATTATCTGATGGTTGCAGGAGATTTCAAGATTGAAATTTTGTCAGCAGCATTTTATCCAAAGTGGTGGAAAGCTTCTAAAAAGCACTATTGGGACATATTCTTGCTAGCTTTATAGCACTCGGCCTTCATTGCCATAAACAAACTCTGATACCCGAGTGTAGTCTTTTGGGGAATTTCATGTAAAGCCACAGGAAGGCTCACTGCAATCACCTACACGAGTCCTTAAAAGCAATGGCACTCCCCATGTAGGCTGGACCTGAGCTGGACTTTCCATTTCCCAAGTGATGGTGGCCTTTCCTTGCTTCTGTCAGTGAGGCTGCACTGCTGTGACACAGGGGTCACAGGTTTGTTATCATCTCACTGGGTGACTGGACCTTGACATCAGGCATTGGCATGGTTTAAGGGTGGGATAATAGAAAATGCCTTCAAAATATTGGCACAGGTTAAGGAAGGAGTCCCCAGAACAACTAACAATGCATCAATGGGCCATTAGCCATCATTTAAAAAGTGCAACCTGGAGAGCAGGGAAAAGCCCGCTTCTGTTTTAGGAAAGGGAGTAGCAGCTGGGCAAGGCAACAGCCAAGGGTGTTGGCAGGGTGAGGGTGAGGCACTTGCTGCAGCCTGGAAGGCAGCTTCTCCTCCAGGATTGGGCAGCATGTATCCTGAGGTGGAGGCTGAGGGCTGGGAATTGCCTCAAAACTCAACTGTCATATAAAATCACTGAATTTGGGAGTGGGGAGTAGAAAGTAGATGCCCACTTCAGATCCAGCTTTCCTCACTGAAGAGCTCCTGTGCGTGATCAGCTCCACCACAGTGACTAAGACCATGAAGGGCACGATCGCTAAGCAGTGATGGCTTCAAGTGTGTGATGACAGTGACTGAGGATGAGTAAGAAGCAACAACCAGTGTGGGGTTGTTGTTGATGCACATCAGCATAGCAAAGGTTTGTTTTACAGTTTAAACTGTAAAAAGATGCCATTATCACTGTGTCTTTACTGTAAAAGAAAAAAGGAGAAAAAAACCCCAAACCTCCTATTTTTAAGTGAAAAGTTAAAATGTTCATTATAATCTTTTCAAAACTGACTGAAGAACTAGATTGCTCCTGAGCTTCCTCCAGATGCAGAAAAACCCTTCATAGACTTCCTGAGAGCACTCGTTAATTGAGCATCAGCACTAGGTCCCTTGCAGTCTTGGAAAATTCTACTACATCTCTGTATTTTTAGTTCACTAAGTACTGCAGATTTGCCTCTAAGAGACTAAGGGTCCCATGTAGGGCTGAAGGTCTCAAGTCCTGGTTCTCAGAAGTCATTCAAGGCTCTAATTTCAGCTGCCAGTTTGGAAGCAGAAAATTCAAAGCTTCCTTGTTTAAGCTTTCAAAGGAAATTGGAGAAATGAAAATGTGAGGTTCTTTTTTTCTTTTTTTTTTTTTTCCTATTTCTATTCTGAAATTTGGAACAGCTGCCACACAATGTTTATAACCATACATAGTGCTCAATAAATGTCTAAACCTGGAAGGAACTGTGCATGAATTATGCCTGATTTATACATTAAATAAAAATAGAAAGAGCCAGTTGAATTTTAAATGTTCTTCCTACATTCAGTAAGCCTTGACATTACAATGTCTATAGAATATTGCCCACAAAAATGTCTAATGCATTGCATATATCAAAATATTTTAGAAGCATTCCAAGAGTTTATCAGATAAATACTTGGGCATAACTAAACCTTCATAAATTGGCTTTTCACAGAGAAATTTATTATTTTTAAGCTCACCCCATAATATGTAGATCAAGATTAACCATAAGGGAAGGTCTGAGCTGCAAGTAATTGCTGTAAGTAATTGCACTCGGGCAGGTCAATAAACCCACCAGGTTGCATAACTTAGCCTCCAGGAATCAGACCCCAGCGATGAGGCAGAACAAGTCCCTGCCCAGCCCTGGACCCATCAGTGGTAGATCCTAGGCCAGCTCTGAGAAGGCCAAATCTTCAGCCCATCTCTTTGGGGAAGCAAAGTGTGTTTGATTACAGCACCTTTGGAGGGGTGGTAGCAGGGCTGTGTTAGGATGCTGACCCACAGCTCTGCTTGACTGGCTCCCTATGCCAGCCAGGAGTGACAGCCTTTGAAGGTGGGGACAAAACTGGGGACTCTGGTATTTCTAAACACCCACTCCTCTTGCCCTTCCTGAAGAGAACCATGCTTTAAAGAACAGGCTTCATGAAGCTGAAGTGCAACTTTCATAGTAGGTACAAATGAGTCAATAAAGTCATATTAGAGTTTTGGCTGCCACATAGTCCACCTCAGAAGATACGTGAAGCTAATGTTTAAAAAGCAGCGTCATTATATATCTTTATTTGGTTGCAAAATACTTTGGTAGATATTTTTGCTGCTTCTTTGGAGGATTAAATTTAAACTGCAGCTACTCCAGTCCCACTTACTGATTTAACTTTGAAGTTATAATACTTGGCCTGTTTGACCCCAGGGAGTGAAGATATTTAATATTTTGTCTCCCAGTTTATTACTCAGCCCAGACAAACAAAGCAAAATAAATCCATTAAAATGTAATTTTAAGAAGAGTATTCCCAGGTTTTGTTAGCTAAATCACATTTTTGCAATTAACGTGATCGTTATAAACATTTCAGGCTTTGCTCAAGATCATCCGCATCTATCAAAGTAAAATATTCTCATACCAACTTTATGGCACAGCTCTGTTAGAAAAATATTTCAGCAAAACAACAAAATCAAAACAAAACCTTTCAGTTTAACTCCCTAAACAATAGAGGTAGTTTAGATTTATTTCAGCCGTCTCCACCACTGTTCTGCGCATAATAAAAGTGCTTCCCAATTCTCCTTGCACAAAACGAAAGCGCTGTCACCTCAGTGCGTCCTTGCTGCCTGCTCTTCCCACCAGCACAGGCGTGCACCCTGCCTGCCCCCCTTCACCCTGGCTGCTGAAAATTTCCTAGATTTCACCCCCCAAAAAAGAAGAAAGCAAAGCAGGTGAATGTATGCCCCGAGATATGCATGTACTTCCATCCACCACTGTATTTTCCGGGAGGTGGGGACAGAGCAGTGAGCCCCATTACTGACCCAAAGGCCTCAACAGACAGTGTCCGTGCGTCCCCAAGCAGGTGCTGCCCCTTTCAACCGAGAAGGCAGCAGGCAAAACCTAGGGTGCTGAACCCATCACCCCCTTCTTCCACCTCCTCCAGAAGCTGGTTTGTCTTAATTGAACTAGGGCCAGCTAGATTTCGGTTATCAATTTACGCTCTTACCCTGGTAATGAGCTCCAAGAAAACGTTTCAGACCAAGTTTATGCTCCAAGGGCATTAGAGGGCAACTGCCTTGCAGCCAGTCTTTGCCAACGAACAGAACTGTGGCAGTCACCTCAGGGAGCTGGAACTGAATTTCCTGGGGAAACCAATCCACTGACACATTGTGTGATTTCCCAGCAGTCCCTGACAACAGGGAGGCAAGTTAATATAGCCATGCTAACACCAAGCTTCATCCCAGACATAAACCAGGCATGAAGCCCTCCCTCTGCCTAAGGAGCACCTGCTTCTCCTCGTTTTGAGAAGAAACGTGTAAGAGTAGGAAACCCTCTCCAAACCTGCTGGGCCCTTTACAGAGCTGCAGTCCCACGAGGTGCGTAACATCTTACTACAAAACTGGGGGGGAAGAAGAGCTGCAGCCATCCCAGTTACAGCTTCAACCAGCAGGTTAAGCGTGTGCCTGCCGAGTTCAAGCAGCATCAGGCAGTTGTCAGAGCTGCTCCAGAGGGTTTCTGCCTGCACTATCCTAATGGATATTTTACCCTTCAATGTTAATGGTGTTTTCAGAGCATACATTTTTCTTATATTTAAAAACCAAACCAAACCAAAACTTTTAGTAAAGCTCACTCTGGGCCTTCCTTTGCTCCAATCTATCCATGGTGGTTTTGCCACTGACAACAAAAAAGGAGGACCAGAGCCTTTAATGCCCTATTTTTAAGTATTAATACATTTACAGAAAACTATACAAACAAGCGCCAAACAGCAATTACACATTATTAGAGCTACACAATATTTGTACATGTTGCTAAAACAATGCTGCTAAGTGAAGAAGCTTTATTAGTTTACAGTTTTTGGCTGCTGTTATTAAAAATATATTTACCTGAAAGGAAATCCAAGTATTTCATTTTACAAATGATTTAAAATATAGCGGTAAGCAACATAAACTATTGCTTTTTTATGTTTATACAATTTTTTTTTGGCATAACACTGCCATACAGTTACAGAATTATAAAATATATCTTTATAGTGCATTACAAATCCAGAGACTGGTTACCACTGCTACCACATACATATGGTATTGGTACTACCAAACATGCACAGCATTCTGTAATTAAACACTGCAAAGGAATACAGAGAAGAGAGCAGGACCATTCATAAAAACTGACATGTAGTTTCATTTTGCAAGTAAAAATCATTGAGTTTTGGGGTTTTTTTCTTAGAATACATTTTAATGATGAAGTCTACAATATTTCCAAATTTTATCAGTGCAAAACTATATCTAATCATCTTTTGCTGAACTCAAACTGCATAAAGGACAAATAACCATGGAATAGGTAAAAACACAGAGAAAAAAATAAACAAACAAACAAAAAAACCCAAACAACAACTAATGGTTAGCAAACATGCTTCAGCAGATCCCAAAAATTTAAGTGCCATAACCTTTTTTACTGCAAAACAATAATTTTCACGGTTAGCCACAGCAGTAAATACATTCAGTATACTTCACAATAAACTTCAGTTGATGCCACTAGACTTCTAAGCGTGGTAGAATTAAAAAGTGCCAAGTTTCTAAGAAGAGACTTCTTTCAGAACAATTTGCCAATTTTCACATTTGTCATTTTATAGCAAGCAGCTTAATGCTTTTGAAAATAAATATAAAGGTGATTCTAAGTGTAAAGACACAGGAGGTGTCTATATAAACTATATTTTAGGAGTCCCATTAGGTATGGCATGTATTACATATATTCTTTAAAATAAACTCTTGCTTTCCCCAATGGTCTTAAGTAAGTCTACCTAAGAACATGGTCTGTGAAAGGAACACAGCTTTCAGAAAAAGAAATAGTTCATAGGCAGCACAGAGCACAGAGATATTAGAGACAAATTTTACACCTCCCTTGGAGAACTGCATCTAAATACCTGTTGGTAGTGAATCTATGGTGTTAACCATGACATGAATGGAGGGCAGCTTGCCCATGCCCATCCTTCATTTTCAGGCTCCAATGGCCATTAAAAACACCTTTTGAGCAGTTCCTCCAATTGCAAGTGGAACTGGGGACACATATCAAAACAAGTTACCAAACCATAGAATGAGGAGCATAGTTCTCAACAAACCCCAGACAGTCATCTATATGATCACCCACTGATCTGGTGTCTCCAAATCCAGCGGTACCTCACTCAGATGTGGGCTAGGGATAGGTTTTGCCTTTGACTGACCTTGCTTTTGCACCAATAGGGGAAAAAAAAAAAAAAAAATATATATACACACACACATCTGTTCTGCAGTTGGAATCTGACTTTTAGTACTTCATACAAAAGGATTTGTGTGTAAAAATTTATTCAGAAAGGAAAACTAAGATAAGATTGTCATCAACAGAGGACATGTTTTCACCCTAAGCAGAAACACAGGACATTTTCCACCTAAGCACATATTTTATCATTAGAATCACCCATGGCTTTTAAAAATTGACTTGAAGTGAATTACTGTTCATCTTATAGTACTTTTAGCATTAGCAATTCTTGAATAAACAGATCTGAGACAAACAAGAGATTACTTTTTCCACACAAAACATAATTAAAACTCACAGCCACAAGGGATTGTGGAGGCTGAAAGAAACCATGAGTTCAAAAACGGAAAAAATTCCTGGAGAAAAATAGGGTCACCTTATCTGTTCTTTGTTTCATACCATCTGCTGGAGGCCACTGCTGGAGGCAGGATACAAGGCTAGAAACATCTCTGATTCTGAGCCACACTGGTAGTTCTTGAGACATTGTACATTATTAGCATGATATTGTCACACTTTTATTAATGGCAAAACTTACTTCACATACTTGCATTTAATTCATAAATACAGCTTTTGCCAAGGAAATTTAATGTTATGTTACCTGTAAAAGCATGGTGTAGTAAGAGTTAAATTTTCACTTAAACATATATATTGTATTACAATTTGTGATCAGTACCATCATAACTGGTAAGAAAAGGTCAGGAAAATAAAGGTGCAAAAAAGAATTCAATTAAACAGATATACATAAATTTACTTAAAAACAAATAAGAGCTGTTTTCCATTTAAAACTACTAAGTCTCCCCTGACTCACCTTATTGGATCATCCATCAAAATAATACAAAGTTTCTAAGGTCTGTAAACATTCTGGTTACAGTAGGGGTATATGCAACTGCAGATTATCAGAATTACCCTGGAATAATTGAAGGAGGCTTACACTAGGTTACATGAAATATGTAACTATGATCATACAAATACTGAATACATCAGAATGCTGCCATCTTAGAGCATGAACGTGAGGAGCTGACCAAGCCAGGGAACAGCTCTCAAATGCATATTGCAAATATTTTTAGCATCATTTAGGATCATGCCTTTAAGTATGAGCAATATGGGTATCAAGAGCTCAGTTCTCCTCCTAGACAGGGACACATGCACAACTCCTTACCTGAATGGTCTGTGTCCACAGCTCACGTGCCCAAGCTTTCAGTCTCTATGCCACAGTACCAGGTATGGAGGCACAGTTACATCCTAGATAGTAGGGCACAAAGCTGTAACTAATGTTCTAGTGCTGCATTTTTGCACGACTCCTACGATCACCTTCACTTGTATGTGTGTACTCAGTAACACTTTGTCAAGTTGCACATTTGTATCCCTCACCATAGGATATTTAAATTCACAGGTGTGTGCATATATACACTACTCCCACAGAACCGTACCAGAGGCTACTCAGAGGTACTTATTAGGAATGAATCCCTTTATCAGACGTTCTGTTTAATTAACAAATGAATAGCTCAGATTCTATTAAAACACTGGGCCAAAATACATTATTGTATTAAGTACAGAGAAATCCCTGAATACTTAAGCATACAGCAAGACAAAACCAAGTTTAACAGTGAGCAAATGTCCTGACTTTCTCTGCACATCCTCAGTTTCTGAAGTAATGATTAAATAAGTAAGTACTGGCATTTATGAGAAAATCATTTCAACATATATTGTACTGTAAACCTGAAAGCCAATTCTTCCTTAGAAACTTGAAGCACGGGGTGCTCCTGGTTGCTAAGGCTATGAATGAAATGCATACAGTGCACCCACTTGATCCTCACAGACCTCAATGCTACACTGTATAACTGCCCTGCAATGAATCCTACTTTTAAGCACTTGCAAAATCAGGAGAAACAACTCCTCCATGAAAAGAATCACATTTTACATAGAGCAAATTTGCTAGTTAAAGCTAAAGTGTCATATGGGAGTAATTCTGTTGATAAAGCTGCAAGACAAAGATTACAGAGTGCAGGAGCCCCACTGACACAAAAAACCTCCTGTATCTAATCCCCTTCTTTGTAGGCAACTGGTATGACGCTAGTCTTCTCACTTCTATGAAAACCAAGAGAAATACACTTAAGTTGCAGATTTAAAAAATAATTGCAGAGTTAATAAGGACATGAGTCCCAAAGTTCTTGACTGTATTTTCAGGTACACCGGGCCCTTAATGCAGACAGCCCTGCCAGATTAAAAGTACATTAAGTACTTAATTATGAGTGAAGAACCAGCAAGCACATATAGGTGAAAGCGGTGTCACAGTAACAGAATACCATACTGCAGAGACATCTTTTGGATGTGAATCCCAAGAGCAAGATTTCTCTTTCTTTTTGTGCAGTAGACAAAAGAGGAAAGAACTCCTGAGTTCACCTGTGCTCAGTCAATTTCCAGTATAAATACAATAACATCAGCAGCATCCCTTATTTCACTTGAACACTATGTATTTTTTAAAGTGTTTAACCTTAATACTAAATTCTATAAATTGAAGGCTTTGTGTAACTACCTACCTCATAGTTATGTTCTTCATACACATTATATAAATTTTCTCTATGCCATTCAAGAAATAACTATGTAAAAACAATGCTATTAAGTTGGCACGGTTAGGCACTGAAGATTTACAAAGTCATAGGCAGAGCAAAGTTGTCCTCCCTGTGCGTACGTGTGTGGGGTCAGAGTTCTTAACTACACAGACCAATTTCATCTCAGCATTTCCTCTCCACTTCTGCTCCGAAAGTCAGAGGCAAACGTGAACAAGGGGATCATAGTTCAAGTCCAGGGTATTGTGAAAGGCTTCTCAGCACCTTTCCAGCTTTAAAGAGGTGGTGGCGGCAGCTGTGGGATGAATTCTCTGGAGCATTTCTGCTCAGACAGACTTAATGCTTCCTTGAGCAACCTGTGTTACCCTCAAAAAAATCCAGGTTCCTTTCCTTACAAGTCAGCACAGCAGAAGAAGGGATAAGTATTCCTTCTTTCCTGCCTCTTTTGGATGGTCCTTCTTCCCTGCCTCTTTAGGACAGAAAGAGCCTAATCTTTGTCTGTGGGAACCAAGATCTCTAAATGCCACTTCATTTGATCTCAAGAAACAGTGCTACCTGGGGAAAGCAATGGATGATGCACTGCCATGATGGGAATTGGTGAAATAGAAAAATTTTGTCTATGCCTTGAAACCCCTAAAGACTTTGTCATTTTGAGTTTTAAGACCTGAATAAAGTCCCATAGCACTCTGACACTCAAACTGTAGTCAGCTACTTGCCTCATAACATTTCATCAAAAAATACATTAAAGGCAGTGGATAATATATACACTTTTAAATAGAAAATACATACAGAAGTTTTAGTCTATTTTAGGACTGTAGAAAGTGTGAGTTCCACCTGCATTATTTTTTAATTCATATTCTACACAATTAACTTGCTGGGTACTACCTTGTTTGACTGAATGACATGAAGTCAGCAGAAGCTACTCAGCGAATGCAGACAGTTGTACAGGAAAAAAAACTGGGAAAGACCTTAGCTGAGAAATTCCTACCTGCTGGGCTCCAGCCAGGCTAGCAGACTGGCCTGCCTCAGGTTTCAACCTATGATCAAAATAACATTAAACTGTGAAAGACTTCTGATAGAGAAGAAAGAGAGGAAACAGACAGCTGGAAGGAAGCATCAGGACTGCCTTCCTCTCCTAGACCAGCAACAGGGGATTTGGAGTTGTGCAGACCTTACCCAAAACCGGCCAAGAAGCATCCAAGTACAGGTAAGATCCAGCTGGACAGGCCTGGTAACACTTTCTCTGATGGCTTTGATGATTAAGCAGTGCTTTGTGGTGAAGACACTGTTTTCAGCTGTCCAGAGGCTTTCCAGGTGCTGAGCTCAGCCGGGGGAGTTGTTTTATGTCAGCTGACCAACCGAGAGCTTTCACACTGAGACAAAATCTGTGTGATTACAGAGATCCCTCCCCTTAAATTAGTAGTAGTAACAAATGAGTTGAGAGAAAAGAGAATTTAACAGGTATTAAAAGTCTAAAGTGCAACTTCCATTGTACCCAAAAGCTGTGGATACAGTTTGATTGTAAGTTAAACCTTTATTCAATGTACAATGATACCCAGCTGCATAGGACATTTTGATATCTGTTACCAAGAGTCTCCAAAAAGGATGCTAATCTAAGGTAAAAGATGCTGTGCAAATACTGCTGTTAAACATGAATGTAGTTCTTAAAAAAAAAATCCACTAGGGAAAAAACTGTGCTCTCGAAATAATTTCTAGTCATTTCATAAAAGGAAATCAACAGTTAAAGCATATTAAAAGAAAGGTAAAAATTCTCATGCTCCAAGGTTTCTAATAAGTTAGCTTTAAAAAAAAAAAAAAAATACTGGATGAATTTAATGGCAGAAAAAATAGATAAGCTTTTCTACGCAATCTGTCTGGAAAAGATAATTAATTTCTTAGCTTTGAATATACATGATTGTTTTAAAGAGCCACACCTGGTTGACTACTGATATGAGGTTGAAAAAAAATAAAATAAATTAACCAAACAGAAGCCTAATCTGATGTATTCGCAACAAGCACAGTCTCATGAACATTTTATACTGCACTAGATGGAAATTTCACCCAAAATGAAGGAGCAATGGATAATTTGCTTCATTCAATAGGAAACATAATGATTTTTAACCTCAGACTCATGATTGTAGCTCATCATTGGTTTTTGTGGTGGTCCCCCCTGAAACCGTATCCTTATCAAGATTATCTTGTAGATCTACTGACGTGTTATTTGAAGAATTCTCAGCTTGACATAAATCTTTCTCTACAGTACCTGGGTGATCTCCACGGTCATTGTTCAGATTTTCATCGTCTTTTTTGGAATGAGAAGTGTCCTCCTTTCTGTCTGAAGTATCATGAATTTCTTCTGATTTTGAAAGCTGACCGGTATCAGCATCACTGTTCTTTTCACTGTTGTTCTGCCCAACAGCATCACAGTTCATTTCTTGGTCATCCTGGTCATTTTCTTCTCCGTTTTTTGTGAGTTCTATCTTCCTTTCTTCAGTCGTTTTAGCAGCTGAGCTTACACTTCCTGATACATTCTTAGGCTCTTTTGGTTTCTTATGCTTAGAAATATAACTATTGTGAATAGAAATTGGAGATGCTGGCTTCTTATTTGTTTTGCTTCCCTCCGACTTCTGTTTTCTTGGGGGTCCCCAAATAAAATGCTCTGAGGGTGTATAGTGTTGCTGGGCAAATCTCAGGAGTTTCCTCCTTTCTCTTCGGTCTCTAATAGTATAAACAAAATATTCTAGAGCACTTTGCTTAATGTTGGGAATGGTATCTTCCACAAGAGCTTCATGGAGAATGAATTTTACCAGGGGAGATTTGAAACTCTCATATCCAAGCTCACCAAGACTTTTCAGAATTCGAGTGATTCTCAAGTAGTTGTGTTGAGACCTTTGGAAGAAAAGGGTGAAAAAATTCCATTGAAACAGAAAGAAAACCACCTTTCAGATACAAAACTGGAACTGCAATTCCTCACTTTTCCTCATTTTTATCATTCCAGGTGTGTACTTCAGGCTTCCTGTACTCTAATTTCTCATGCCTGCTTAAGCTTGCTAGCACCTCCTCTGCTAGGATGTTGTGAGTGAAAATTAAGTGTCTGTAAAATGCACTGAGGCAGTAAGTGGGAAATTATCAAAGTGCATACTGATTTTGATTCCTTCTGCTGTATATATTCTTTCTGAGGAGAACACCCAGTCACTTCGTAAGATATGGTTTTTGTAGTGTATTGCTTCAGAACAGGATTCATTGCACTTTGCTTAAGCTCTTTAAAAAGCTGTGTCTCCAGTCTGGACTAGCTACCTACACTTCTGATACAGTCAGTGCTGCGAGAAAAAGAGGGACCTCTGGAGAGCAAGTCCCACTCTCACAAGAAGTGTCTAAGATAAATGGAACCAACTATCTTCTGGAAGTGCTTCTGAAGAGCTCTTTTCCTCCTCAAGTACAGGTAAGTGAACAGTAAAACCCAAATGTCTAAATTTTAGATGGCTAAAATAAGGTAAAGAGAATCCTAATTCCTGATTTAAAACTGTGTGCTACTCACTGGTGAGAATATAGGAATTATAATGTAAAAATGTGCAGTGTGTAATATTTGGGCTTCCTGAAACCCGGTTTTATCTGTGGCCTGAGTCTGAGCCCACACTCATGAGTTGGTTCATATAATATTTGAGTAAACTTAATAACAAATTATTTACACTATTCACTCAATATTATCTATACCAACAGTCCTACCTACAAGCTTTCATTTGGACAGGAGTACTATTTAAAATACTGCAAGGAAACAATCTTCAGCTCTAAGGTCAGAGTTACTACAAAAGTGACCAAATGATTTGAAAAGAGATTCTGATACAATAAATCCGCATGGGACAAAATTACGCAAACTTAAGCTCCAGCCAGTGTCAGTGAGATGTCATTTGCTGGAAGCTGGGCTAAAGTTTGACGTAATGCATGTCTAAACTTCTCCAGTTAAGGACTGCAATTAAAAAGTATTAAATAAAAAATATTTCATGTTTTGAGGAGGGAGGGAAACCTTGTTGTTTAGCTACTATACAGGTGTGGAGAATTTTATTTTCCTCAAAGAGAAATATGAATACAAAGATAAGCAACTCATTCTTTCTAATTGAGAAGTAGTGCCTTGGGATCAGGTCAAAATGCACTCAGTAGCATAACAAATTCCAAATTAATTTGGAACCATGATCATCTTCAGCATCATCTGAAGTTGTATTTTCAAGGAATTCACTGATGTCAGTTAGACTGGTAATGGGTGAGAAGCACAATCAAAAAAAGGGGAAGGACAAACGTACACATACAGACACAAACCAGTCACTGACTACTTATTTTTCTTTTTTTCCTGGCAATCTTTGGAAAATATATCTTCCCTTTCTCTAGAAAACAAAAGCCTAAAGAGATTCTATGGCAATTCTGGAGAGTGGAGTGGATGTCATTACTTACTCATTCAAATGTTGAAATCTTTCTTGCCAGTTAGCAGCTCGTGCCACGTTTCCAGTTTTATCAATTAGTTTTATTCCAAAAAACTCCAGCATCATTTTGTAAGCCAAAAGGAATCTTCTAATTGCTTCTTTTGTTTTCTTGAATTCCTAATAAAGAATACATTCAAAATGCTATGTGGTGATAAAGCAAGTACTTCTGCATTGTGTAAAACAACTCTACATAACAAAAAGCCGTTATTTATCAAAATTAATGTGATGGTTTGTATTGAGCTCAATTTGTATTACCTCAATTTCATATGTAGTTAATTCTTTAGCATAGAAGTTCAGACCTTGTTCCCTCAGTGGGAAAAGCCTGTTAATAGAAAAAGCACATTACAGCTCACAGTATATGAACACTTAATCAAATTAATGCTTTGAAACAGAAATAGGTAATAAGTGACCAACCACTGTATGTAAGTGTGGTTATGCTCCAGTTTTTCATAGTCTCCTTTCCATTTATTTAGGACTTCTTCGATATAAACCCCTACATAAAAATAATTTGAAAACTGTTAGGTAGCCATCAAAAACAGTATTCAGCTACATAAAATACATACCATGTTAACAGCATGATAGAATACATACTTTAATTCTCTTTCACATACTATGTGAAATAAGGTCTATTACAGCCATAAATAAATTCATTTAATTTAAAATTAATTCAGTTACTAGAACTTAATTAAAATAAGAGATTTATCAAATTTCAAATAAGATATACCAAATAAGAGTTACTTACCAGCAGAAGGTATGCGAAAAAAACCTCTGTAAAACAGACTTCCCAAAAAGTTCTCATCTCCTAGATCCCTTCATCACACTGACTGCTAATTAAAAAACCACTTACATATAATACTGCATTGTGAATCACCTGCCATTGTTTCAACAAGGCAAAACTCTATTACAAAGACACACATATATAATCTCAGTAGAACAAAGCCTCAACTCTACAAGAAATCTCTCATTCCAGGAATCTCTCCAGCTGCAAATAGCATTAAGATTGTGAAATCTTTCTCAGTTAGCTGTGGCCAAGAGTCTTGATGCCATTGCCATGAATTTGACCTTAGGGCCTCAGGTCATGCTCAACAAATGAGAATTTCAGCTTTTAGTGGTCTCAAAACAGTTGTGGAGCTCAGTCAGCTCCTCTTGGAAAGACACAGTGACAGAAAAAGGGGACAAAGTACATGTAAAAAGAAATTAATCATTCTTCCCACTGAGACTGTGCCCATGAAATTCAGTCACAGGCCAAGGCACCTCTTTTCCAGGTACTGCACAAACACACAAAGTATACAAAAGGATGCTCCTTGTTCCAAAACCTGTACAGTCTTTTTCCATGAATGAACGCTCAGTGATAGCCTATTTCTACTCTGAAACCAACAACAGTTTTACCACTGCAGCATGGCCTCTCCCAAATTAAAATAGCACAGGAAAGGTCTAAAAGGCCCAAAGCTCCATGTAGACAGCCTCCTACTACACATATAAGATTTCTATCCCTCCCCAGTGAAAATTTCCACTTGGGTGCCAATTACAAGGGAGAACTTATGTGTTACTTTTATTCAAGAAATGTAGAAAGCAGATAGTTGAAGGGGCTGCTAAGAAGATGAGGTTTCCAGTGCAGGCAAGGCTGGAAAAGGACCTTCCTAAGAGTATCTCCTGTCATCACCAACCAGCTTTCAAAATAACTGCATTTCAAGTATTGGAAAACTTGCTGCTCAGTTGCAGGGCAGAGTGACAGGCCAGCTCTGAGTCAGAACCACAAGCTAAATCTGTAGGTCACAGAATTACACTTCAGATCTAGTATTGCACTACAAAAGTTTTTCTTTAATAACATTCCCCAGTACTTTAGTCCCTAACATGGTAGCTTAGGCTCCATCTGAACGCTCTCACAGATCCACAGACTTAGGTCAAGGTGGTGACTACTCTTTCCCATTTTCAACAAAAACTATGGCATAACCAGAGCTCACAGCCATCGACACTTCAGCCTCCATGGCCTATCAGCTACTTTCGACACCACTGACCATAGTTTTCTCCTAAAATTTTAAGATAATTTTTCCTTACAAATTTTAGGAGGGAAGCTCTCCTCTTAATTGCTCCTTTTCTCCTGGCTAATCCTCCTGAATTACTCCTTCATTTTGTCCTTAAAAGGATCCTTCTTGAATTATCCCTTCATTTTGTCCTTTAAAGGATCCCTCTCCCAACCTTTTCTGGTTTTCAGTTTCAGATGCACATGGTCCTCACTGCCCTTCTCTCTCTCTGTATATGTTCTCTGTGAATTCTCTGTCTCATTAATTTGCTACCTCTGTACTGGTAATTCACAGATCTAACTCTTCCCCCAGTTAAGCGAAGAACACAGTCTTCAGCATCTGCCTGAGGGTATCTAGATACAGCTCAAGATGATTAAAGCACAGGTCTTGTGTTTCTTTTACATAACCTGGTTTCCTCACTTGCTGAGGATATTGTCACTATCTTGCCTATACACAGCTCTCATCTTCAACATTCCTGGATGTACGTCTCTGTATCCTTCTATATAACATTCCTTCCCATCCCTATCAGAACTCTGACATTTTGCATCTCAGCATCCTCTTTCCTAACCTTGGACCTGTGCATTTGTCATGCTTATGTCTATCCTGAATGCTGCTGGTAAGATCATGTGTCTAGACCACAGCTTTTTTATATTGCCTCTTTTTTTTGCTTCACATTCTTCCATTGTGAAGCCCTTTTCTGTCACATCAGACAAAAACTATATGCCTTCACTTCCAAAGCCTTTTGTGACCTGCCCCTTCCTACCTTATCAGGATCCATTTGTTGCTATGAGACTGATCCTGCCTCCGACAGGATCCTGCCTCAATGGCAGCCTTCACTCTCACTTCTTCTGTACTCCAGTGTGCACTTTGGTATTTCCTTCCAAGCTGCTTTCATGCTGAGAGGATCTTTCTGCAACACCTTCAAAGGAACCTCCTCATCATTCTTTTAAAAATCTCAAAAGCTTATTTTTGACCTGCAAATTTTTTTTGCCAATGGTTGAGCTCTCACATGCAGAGACTACTATCTACCTTTCTAACCAAGACTATTTTATTGCCTCCTTCCACTACCCCCTCTGTCTGCTACCTTCTTGTCTCTCACGCTTTGCCTGCAAACTCTCTAGAGCAGTTTTGTCATCTTTCAGCTCATCCTGGGTTTGTGCAGAACCTTGCATATGAAGTTCCTGCTCGACAGGAACTGCAGGTGTCCCTGCTGATGGCAGGGGGGTTGGAACTAGATGATCTTTAAGGTCCCTTCCAATCCAAACCATTCTATGATTCTATGACTACTAGAATCACTAGGGACTTTGAGAAATGATTTTGTTATTGTTACTACAATAATCACACGCGAGGTGGTTACAACACATTCTTTTTCCCTTACACAGTGCTAGGGATAACACCCATATTCCTGCCACTCCTACTCAAGCAGCAAGAGTTTGTGCAGCACAGTGGAGCAACTTTATCTTTGTTTAATAAAAGGTTGTGCCACTACTGTAAAGTAGTTGTACAAACAACACCATGTACTACATCATGCTGAAAATGCATGAGTAAAACACCACCTCCCTGGAGCAAAAGCTAACTCTGGTTTAAGCATAACCTGCTTCCGTGTACCCAACATGCTACTTCAACATGGGAGGCCCAAGCCATATGACGTACAACTATACAGTTCTAATTTGTCAGCACTGTAATTATTGCTACCGTTTCACTTTGTTACTATTATTAGTGAACATTCTTTTGTTATCACTATTATTGACACAGATTACTCACCATCAGGTTTAAACGGGATTTTATTTTTGTAAAAGCGGAGATTGCACAAGTCATTTTGGTATCGAAGATCTTTAAAGTTCTGCTGAAAGAAAGGAAATAGGACATTATCAGCCTACAAAAATCTATCAAGAATATCCAGAAAGTGATATTGTGCTCCTTGAATAATTTGAGGATGAAAAAATGTCAGTGTTTTAGGAAAACTGTAGATCACATACAATTACTTATACATTGAAAGATTCAGTTTAAGGATCTGCAAGTTCCTTCTGGCTGGTACTGTCTCCTACTGAGGCAGAGGTTAGAGCAGGAAACACAGCAGCACCTTGACTTTGGTCCCAGGGAACTTCCAAGACACAAATAATAGTAAGTCCAAACTCTATCATCTACCCTCTTCAATATTCAAGGCAGAAGGCTTTTTCTGGGCTCCTACTGCTGTTCCCAGGCTTACACATCTCATACATTTGCACATACACCTGGGACGAAAAGACACTGCACTAGTTTCACTGCTCTCCCACTGGCATACGTTGGGCCTCTGCATCAGCTTTTTGATCCTTCTCATTTCTCTTATTTATTAGGCACCATCAAGCTTTAGGAATGTTTGGGTTGTGTGCACTCTTCTACTAAAGAGACCCCTTTAAACCATAAAATATTCTTACTGGATACTGGTGTCGGTACTTGTATAAATCTCTTGCTGCGTAGAAGCTTCTCTTTGGCTTGGCTGTCAGCTCGCTTCCATCCCCACTCTGAAACAATTAGAAAGTAGAGAATAACCACACACAAACAGTAAATACTGAATCTGTGTAACATTAAAATAATTATTTTTCATGATGGATTTCAGCAATGTAAACAGACACAAGTGCGTGCGTTTGCCTACTGTTTGCTCAACCACCGAAAATCTCTCTACTGAATACTTATGCCACATATTTTAAACCTAAATTTAAAAATAAAATAAAATACAAAAGCAAGACTATGAAATGTCCTTCCAATGAGACTGAATTTGATCAACAGGTTGATTGTCATTTACAAATGCAAGACTTCGAAGTAAACTAGAATGCTAGCACAAGATGAAATAAGTAACTGAACATGAAAACGCAGAGACGCTACTCATTTCGAACAGGAAATCATATTGTTTGCAAAGACTATCTGTCATGTGTACGTTGACTTAATTGCTATCATTGCATCCTGTGGAAGAAAACGATTAGTCATGGCCAAGCCAAATTTCAGTTCTAACACTTTCTTGAACCATTTTATATTATGTGTATCTCAGAACTTAAGAACTATTAAATCCCAAAACAAAAACCTGCTTAGAGAAAACACACATGTACAAGAACCTGTACTGGTCCACAGCTGTTTGGAAGCTGTGACCTGAAACAACCAGAGCCCACCAAGGTCAATGGAAATAATCCCAATGACTTCAGAGAACACCTGAAAAAGCTGCGTGCGTTGAAGAAAAACAGAAAACGAAGCATTAGTGTACAGAGGCTTCAACTTGTCATCGACAACTTTATCTTCTTTGTAATTTCTTTGTAACTATACTGCAGCAAAAAGTTTTGTGTTCTTCAACCTCGTAAAATAAGTCTCTACACTAAAACCAAAGGCCAAAATTCATTCCACTCCTTGCAATACACATGCAATAGGTTAAAGTCAAGCCTAAAAAGGGAAGTGCCCTGTGACTGCACTGGACATTTGCCTTTATTATTGTCCATCCCGTTGCTTATCAATAGCAGGTTAACGACAAACAAGCATCTCTTTTCATCCCTCCTTTTGCAAGACCAGCTTTGGCCATACCTACGAGCAAAACAGGCTTCCGTGAAGGAGCAACACCCCTTGGCACTCGGTTATCAGGCGTGACCATCACCACGTCTCAAGCAGGAAAGGGAGAAATGCTGATGCTTATTTAATTGTGCACAGTTTCTGAACCAAATATTAACGTAATATATCTAACAGGCTAAAAAGAAAAATAAAATAAAAGACCCAGCTGGTCCACCCCGCATTCAGTTCTAACTCTAATGAAATCCCTGGCAGCGTAACCCTTTATTTATTTAGGGTCGGCATTTTTAAAGGTTTTCAGAGACAGAAACTGCCTCTGAAAATTCCTCCCCTCGGACCTACCGAGCAGCCACAAATCCGTTACCACGGATGGGTGTTTAACCCATTTAATTAAGAGGCCAAGTTCAAGACTACATTTAATTTAAAGCAGAACCTTCTCTGGAAACAGCAGCAGCGGGACTGACAACGACTCCAAGGCCTCAGTGTTCTCCCGTCAGGAGGTTACCGGCATGATGGGGGGCAGGAACCAGCCCGTTTCTGCTTCAGACGCAGAGCTGGTTTCTCTCAAGCCCCGGCCGCTCTTCATGCAACGGGAAGG
>NW_010334791.1:4624-12860 GCF_000700745.2 Antrostomus carolinensis | reverse complement strand
TGCCATGACTCTTCAAATATCATGGAGAGTGTCTTGGGAACTAAATCATTCAGTTCCCTAGGGACTTGGATGCATTTCATCAGTTCCCATAGACTTATGTATGTTCAGGTTCTCCTCTTACACAGGGAGGGATTTTGCTCCACCTGTCCCTATCCTGTGGTCCATCCACTCGAGAGGCATGGGATGAGTGGTTGCTTATATATGTTTTTCTTTTTCCTCCAGCACACCCCAAGCACGCGACAGTCTTTCACTTTTGACTCATCACCCCTTATCACACATGTGCCTAAACAATTGACATGATTGGATAAATCCACCTGTTCACGAGCCATTCTTTTACTTCTGACTGGTTACTAATTACAGCACAGAAACCACCCTTATCTTGTCTCATATATATTCTTTCTTGTTTTTTGAACTTTGTTTTATTTTTCACTCAAGGTCAGGAATTAATTGCTCAAGGCTAAGGCCACCTGTGGCTTTGGCTCTTACCACAAGTTATACTGTTTCCTGAAGAAAAACTTCCTAAACTCTCTTTATTCTTTCATAATATTTCATCTAATATATATTTTAAATTTGGTTTCCACTTAGTGATTGTGGAGTAATTACTGAAGGTAACTAAAAATCAGAAAACAACTCTGATTCTTTATACTCACTTGGTTTTCTAACAATCTGTTTTGCTGCAAGATATGGAGACAAATCCTAAACTATTAAAGATCAATTATGATGTCCTTGTAAGGAATACTTCACATGTAGGGGTTTTTTTAAACATATGCAATCAATTTTCTGTGATGCTTTGACTTTTTCTTCTAAAATGTTTCCCCTTGTCACTGGACAAACTTCTAATGGATGATAGGAAAGTGGACAGGAATTTAGAAAAGATGCATTTAGCAGCAGCACCATAGCTACGTAGGGATGGTCTATATCTAAATTCTGGCATTTGGGCTAACAAAATACACTTATAGCTGTAGAAATCTGTCACAAGTAATAAATTCCCTTTTACAAATAACAAAAATGTTATTTAAAATGAGAAAATAAAATTAAATAGTAGAATCTCTTTATGAGCCACTACTTTGTGATGGTTACCTCTTCCTGGGAGTTGGAGTTCAAAAAGTCCATCTCCTCAGTTACCCTCATCTATGCCCTGATGTACCACACACTGTGCTTCCAGAGTACAAGGACTGAGTTCCTTTAGATGAAAGTAACATAGAAGATTGATTCTGGGGTACACCAGCTGCTGACAACCATTCATTTCATAGGACTGATATAGAGAATGTTTAAAGTATGTCTCAAACCTGGATGATGTAAATATCAGATCCTCAGTACCTGTTGTTTTTTTATACAAATTGGCTTCTGTTGTGCTTACTGATGCATAGTCATACAAAAGCATATTCTACATATTTCAGTAGCCATTCTTGTGTCTCAAATTAATTAACTGTATTTAATTATGAGTTCCCCATTTTAATTATTTTATTAAGTAATTCTGCTTCATCTGGAGTTTGTTGTTAGTCATGACATTATAAAACACTTAAAGATGATTGCCCTAAAATTCCTTTTATACATTTGCATAAAGTATTGTGTATAACAACGATGCCATATGAATAACAAGTATACCTGAAAATTGGTTCACTATTTCATCTCATATGAAAATAATCCATTTTCCCCAAATGGATAAAATACAAGAGATAAAGAAAATGTTTAAGATATTCTATGAGGGTGTTCAGTTTTAAAATAATAGTTAAGGATAAGTAGATTCTGTATGATGGGATATCTTGACATAACAAAATGTGTCTGCATTTCAATTCAGAAAAGTGCAAATGGTGAAGCTCTCTCTGACAGGAGTATTCTGAAAGAAAATACTGACTGGGGGGGAAAAAAAACCAGACATTCTGTTTGAATACTAAGGTTCTCAATTTTTATAGCGTTTCACTGGGCTTTAATATGATCGTAACTTTATAATATCAATATTAATTAAAATTCATAATTACATATTTTGTATAAGTGAAGAGTATTGAAATGCCATTACCATACTGTTGATACATAATATTAAAAAATAATTAAAAACTAAATATTTATTATACTTAGTAATACTTACTTTTCCATAGGCAATGACACTACCTTTAGGGTAGGAGTTATACATGTGTAGGATGAGGTCTCCCCTATTATTCAGAGTCCCCTAAGTACAGCATAAGAGGAAAAATGTACTTTAATAAACATTAGAGTGAGACAAGGAAACAATGAGACTGGTCATTCTGATACAAAGTAAAGTCAATGTGCCACCAGCATAGAAACTGGTTTTGCTGTTTAAATGAGACTTCAAAAAATATATTTGAGTGGCATTTGCCCCAAGCTGGCTGAGCTGAAGAAGATAATGATTACCATCAGTCTAATTAAACTAACCAGGGAATTACCAAGAAACTTCAGAAACAAGAAGGCATCAGTTTGGGAAGCAGTGTCAAAGAAGAATGAAAGTCTGTAATGGGGTTAAGGAAGACACCTTGGAACAAAAGGAGGAGAAGTGACCTTGGTTGGGCCCTGACAGGCATCGCCCCACAGCATCACCAGCCCTGTCTGGGCCAGGCCCAACAGCTCCCTGTGAGGCAGGGGAGCAGCATGCACCCAGTCAGGCACCACAGCACAGGAGTGGCATGGGAGGAAGTCTCCTCTGGGTTCACATGAGGCCATCTGGGACACCGGTCCATACCGGTGCCTTAGCGGGGTGTTGGCAGTAGCAAGGGTGCATGCATAGCAGGAGCACTCAGGTCCCTACAGGAGGGTTTGCACTTGGGGACCTGCACTTACATAGTAGGGGGTGAGAGGGTGGTAAGCCATACTGCTGGGGGTTTAAGGGTTGCACAATGTCTGAGAGGGGCATATAGTTACTTAAAGGTATTTGGAAGTTTGTAGGTGTATATTAACATTTTCCTATTGTCTGGGATTATGTTTTATTGGTTATATTGCTGATGTTGATCATGAATGTATAGTTCACTGCAAGTTAATTATGTGTCATTTAGTAATCTGTAAACATCTCTGATCCTGATTTATTTTAAATTATTCAAGTTGAAGAGTTTTTCTCTGACAACAATTAGGTAGCTTTGTGGGTGGTTATAGGAACTTAGAATGGGAGAAAGTGTAGAGTTTGCTTATAAATTTAACCAGTGGGTAGTAAATGTTCATATCATGAGCTATACAGGCATTGAAGTTGGCCTTTCATCACTTTGTGAAAGATTATGGGTAAGAAGAGGGACCATGGAAGTAAACGAAAATAACTTAAACTCTGTATGCTAGGGGAATGAAAGTCAGTTGAGAGATATAGAGAAGTTAAATTAATCAAGCTTATGAAAGTTACTTCTTCTAATATTATATCAGTTGAATAGAAAATTGAAAACACTAAAATGAATATTTTTCACTTTCACTTAATTTTTTCATTCATTGAAAGCTATGCTTTTCTGATAAGAAAGAATTCCATTGAAAATATACCTAACCAGCTCCAATATTGTCAGAAGACTTGGTTTGTTACTGATTTAATAGTTTTCTCTTTGTATAGTGGATTTTTTTTTTTTTTTAATTTGGGTTTTGCCAGCAAAACATACAAACCCATCAACTTTTCTCCTAAGTTTTAACACTATACTGCTGAATATCTGAATGTAAATTAATTAGTCCTAAAATGTGGATAGCTAGTGGTCCCTGAAATTTATGTTGACATCATCCCCAAAGGTTCTTGAATTCTAACACCGTAACAGTTTAATTTTTCTAGTTTGCATCTCAGTCTGATATATTGCAATGTATTCTCTTTTTCTCCATAGTTGTTCTTTCTGTAACCCACACTGAGGAATATTAAAATTTAAGTTCCAGTAAAACTGTTTTACTTTAAATCACAGAACTATATTCCTAAATCTAGACTTACTTAAAGTTTCCTGAAGATTACTTTCAATTAAGTGATTACCCCGCAGTTATCACTAATTTTGACTGAATATCAGTTATGATGTTAATAAGCAGTTGAGGCAAATTTTCTCATATGATTCTTCTATTGGCTTCAGTCACATCCAAATATTTAGGGTTTCATTTTATGAGGCAGAAATTTTCCTTTGGATACATCTATCTATACCTTCATCAAGTTGAAAACTGTTAAAAATGTTCTAAACCTCTTTTCAAGATGAGATTATTAAGCCAAGATTTTTATTTTTATGACAGTGACTATCCAGATATCCAATTTGTACAGAATACTTCAGCTTCAGTTTTCTCATAGATTAGAACCTGTGAAAGTTTCTTTATCTGTTATTTGTTAAATTTCTAAGTTGATCGCTTGCTTCTTGATTTCAGATCTGTGCCATACACAACACAGAGCTATACTCAGTAGGATTAGAAAGAGAACTAAGAGCATCCTCCACATACTGAAAACCAGACCAAAGCAAAAAACTCTGTAATATCACAGATATAGTCAAAGTTACTCATTAATAATATTTCTTATTATACTTAGGCCTACATTCCCAGGGAATTTTTGTGTTCATATATGCCATGTCCTACTTTATAGTCATGTACCAGACAGCTATGTTATAATTCCTGTTGGTTACCAGACAGCACATGTTCCTCTCCTGATTCCCTTAGCAGGAAGAGTTGGGCCAGGAGGAGCAGGGTCTGTAAGAGTGCATCCTGTGATCTTTCCATTACCCTGGGTTAATACATTTGGAATAGGTCATTATCAGTGACCTAGTACTATGGATTAAAGATTTGGTTTGTATGAGGAGCAGCTCATATGTTAACAGTATTATTTTCAAATGTGTACAACAAACAGTACTAAGTCCTGTTTCAGGGTGATCCAAAACCATTCTTATTTGTAAAAACCTTGGTTCTTTGTTTCTCACAACTAAGCAGTATGGCACTACACAGTACCTCTAGGATGGAAGTCAGATTTTTCTCTACTACTTCTTGTTAAGACTCTTTGACTGAAAACACAAGGTAAATGTTTATATATCACATTTTGAGAAATAATGAAACTTATTCTTACATTTCTTCTTTCACAACTGTGCTATACTGGCTAGGTGTTTCTTTTATATGTTGAAACAGTTAACTGCTTCAGCACAGGCACTGAATTAAGTATCTTCCTTTGCAACAACTAACAACAAAATGAGATAAATGTTACCTGGAGAGACTGTGAGAAAGAAGTTACTTCTCAAGTTACTTTTTTCTTTGCCTCATTTTTTGTGCAGTTTGACAAGATTTAATGTTCATTTGCTTATCTGCATATATATCAGAATTTCCCTGATTTAAAGAAAGTATAGATTACTGAACACTAGATTTTACTCAGGTTTTTGATATAAAAATTAATTGCTTATTTTCTGATCCTTCCTTGAAAATTTTTCGCTGTCAGGAATGCGATCTGTTTCTTTTTATTTCAGTAGTTGGGCATTTCAGTTTCAAAAGCCAAATGAATTAATTTAATACATCAATGAATAGTTATGGTTTACATCTATAGTTTATTGTCTATTGCATTGCAGTTATAGAGAAGATTATAAAACTTAGTTGGAAAGATTTCTATGGAACACAGTCCATGAGACCATATTTTTTCATGGAAAGTGATAATTTTCTTGGTATATTTTATGTTGTAAAATATGTTCCTTGATAATCTATAGAAAACAACATTTAATTTTATGTTATACATGCCTAAGTTAAAACAACTGTACTAGAAAAAATATATTGATCAATCAAAAGTGAATTAAATACCAAAGCTTCCATGAAAATTTGGATTCTCTAATATTTCCACAAATCTGACATTCCAATATCTAGACAGTTTAACAGTATTATTTCAAATTTATGTTTTATTGTGTAAGCTGTTTGACCATATGTCTTATACATCTTGATAAACAGTGTATGAATAATTCAAAAATTGATCTCTGAATGTCACAAGAATGATGTAAATCTTAGCATATTTCTTTAACAGATACTGACATGACCTTTAAATCTAACATACTGATTTCATTACTCAGTTGAAAGGGGGGAAAAAAAAATTATAATTTTATGTTAAAAAGTCCACCTGCTTCAGTCTATCACATATTTAAATTCTTTTTGACCTTCAGTCTCTTTTGCATCATGTAATCCTCAGAATTTCTTTAATGATACTATGGTTGAATCAGCTAAAATTGGCTGTTTGACAGCAGTAACATTAATGTTAAAAATAAATCTTTAGGAAAAGTACTTAGATATATTTTTTATGCATATCATATATTACATGATTTACACATATTTCATTTTCCTTTGATTATTAACAGTGTGAAAACTAGCCCTGTAACATTATCACTGTAGTGGATTTTATTTTGCACCTCTGATTCACAGATTTTCAAATATCTGTATTATTATTGGCCTTGTAAAGTATTTATAAAGATTTTTGGACTTCGGGTGTTGTTGGGTTTTTTGTATGTATTTTGATATTTTTTTATTTTTTTTTTCCACCCCTGGTCTTCCTCATCTCTTCCACAAGGAAATGCAATGCCACTCCTCCAAGACAGCTGAAAAGTCTTCTGTTCTATTTCTAAACTGGAGATCCAATGTTCTTATTTATTGGTTTCATCAAACTTTTCAATGTTATAAAATATAATGTGCTCCATACATTGTATCTGAGAAACTGATGGCTAATGAAGTCCTACTTTTGCAGTACTGTACTTACAGATTCTCAGAAGTCATTGCTGTTCATTACAGCTACCATCCAAACTACCCATTTCCCTCTCTCTTTCCTTCTTAAGTAATTTGCATAGTTCTCTTCCATAGTTCTAGTGCACCAGCTATATTTAAGGTCAAGCAGAGGGTGGTGTTTCTTCAGTATGAATATTCTATATTTCATGGCGATTGATATGTAAAGAATTCAGTCTAAATTTTGGTCAAGTTATATAATTGAGACTAATACTAACAGTAGATTCACTTATTAAAGCTTCAGGTTAGTGTTTAGACAAGCTACAACTGTTTACTGTCTATGACTGACTCGATTTTTGCCCTGTCTCCCTAAACATGAACATAACAACTGAAATACATGTTTGTTCTCTTCAAGCCCATATATACAACTATCTTATTTTTGCTCTTAAAAAAATTGAGATATGAAACGTGTGTGATTTTCCAAAGGTCACGTAAGAAATTAGAGGAGAAATAATTTCCCCAAGTTTGTCAGCTGTTAGGATCTCTTCTTTTGCCCAAGGGTCTATATTCGATTTGAACTATCTACATATGAATGGCAGAGTAGCCACTGCTGGCAGAGATGTGTCTGCTTCATTTTAAGCATTAAATTCATACTTTGTCCCTTACTAGGGACATATAGTAGAATTACATAGTAGGATTACAGAGGAGATCCAATAAAAGCACTGTAATTGCGTATATGTACTGCATTCGGCTACACTAACAGCTGAAAAAGAGATAGTGTGTAGGATATTTTTATTGTCTTCGAGAACATTAGGAATTTTATTACTTGGTTTTAAAAATAGTTTTATTCAATAAATTTCTTAAATTATAAAATCATTAAACTATGAGATTTTATTTTTTTTCAAATACTGGAACATTTATGTTTCATTACTTCAAGAATATAGATTGAAAAAAATCCCCAAACCACATAGCTACATGAAAATAGATACATGTACATTATATGTTTTTTGTAAAATAAGTCTATATATGTATGTCTACTTTACGAATTTCAACCTATTTTAAAGCATAAACTCAAATAAATTTTCTGGAGGAAATAAAATTGAAATAAAACACAGGAAATAGTGCAGTTCATAATCAATAACAAGACTTAGTTCTTAAAGGAACAATGCATGAATGGGGAAAAGAAATAACTGAGAGTCGATTCAACTGACAGGCATGTTTGTTCTTTCCACTCTTGAATTTAGAATTTAACTGTGTCCTAAATTACCTAAACCACTAGGTGTCCATTCTGTGATTCTGTGACACTGAGAGAACGGAGTCTTTTGGTACTTGCCAAGGAGAATCAATAACCAGTGTCAGGTATGAAGGGAAAAACTGTGTTTGTCTTTTGTTTGTCTCATAAAAAAACTTCCTGGTTTTTGGAACAAAAAGTATCTTTCAGATCCTACCCCAGTTCATAAATACTGCAGGCCATAAAACCTCAATTAAACAAAAAAAAAACAAACAAAAAAACCACCACTTGTTGTGAGTTTAAATGATTAGTCTGTTCAGGTGTGAAATCAATTATTCAGAAATTTATTTTCCTTGAGAGAAGAAAAAGGAAGAGAGGGAAAGA
>NW_010334791.1:0-4614 GCF_000700745.2 Antrostomus carolinensis | reverse complement strand
GAAAGAGTAGAAGTTCTTTCTTAAATTTTAGAAATTGTGAAAGGATTGGATATCTGAGAATTTTGGCTCTGAAGGAAAAGTTGATACCAGCTTAATTTAATGTAGAAAAAATAGAAGAACAATATGAAAATAATGTTTGGTTTTGCAAAAGAGGAAGGAAAGGAAAGCATTTTTTTTTTTTTTTTTAATTTATCCACTGTGGATAAAACTAGACAAGAAATAGTATATTAAATACAGATAAGATTTGTTATTAGCTATACTAGTTTTGGATGGGATAGAGTGAATTTTCTTCATAATAGCTTGTATGGTGCTCTATTTCGGATTTGTGATCAAATTAGTATTAACATCTGTGTTTTAGCTGTTGCTGAAAAGTGCTTGCACACTGTCAAGGGCTTTTCTGTTTCTCATACTGACCCACCAATGAGTAGGTTGAGGGTATGCAAGAATTTGGGAGAGGACACAGCTGGGACAGCTGACCTCAAGTGACCAGAAGAATATTCCATAGGATGTGATGTCATGCTTAGCAATAAAAGTTGAAGGGAAGAAGAAGGAAGGGGGGACTTTCAGAGTTGTGACGTTTGTCTTCCCAAGTCACTGTTACACATGATGGAACCCTGCTTTCCTGTGTGTGCACAGATGTGTGCTCAGATTCCTGGAAATGGCTAAACACCTGCCTGCTGATGGCACACAGTAAATGAATTTCTTATTTTACATTGCTTATAGACACAGATTTTGCTTTGCCTGTTAAAAGGTCTTTATCATTTTCACTTTAACCCTTTCAATTCTCTCCCCCATCCCATTGTGGGAGAGTGAGCCAATGGCTATTTGAGGCTTAGCTGCCTGCTGGGGTTAAGCCACAATATTAGGAATTTTTTCTAACAAGAATAACTGAGCTCTAAAGTACATTACTGAAAAGATTGTATACTTTTCAACGTTATGCTTTTTAAAGATGGGACATAAAGATCTGGGAGGACTCAGGCGTATAGGGAGTCTAAACCCATTTTGAGTTACATTGTGTCTTAAGGTCTTCTATCTTCTCTTCCATGACTCTATAATTACAACTGATAGGCACAATCATCCAAACAACAGTTTATAATGCAATATGAATTCTATAAAATTCAGAGTGTTTGGCAACTTCTTAGCAAGTTCATAAAGCTTTTTTATATTTTGTAGACCTAAGATGAAATTTTAATCCATATTTGGCTTATGTGAAATACTGAGGTTCAGACTTGAAGATGAAGAATTAAGAACCTGCGACCTCCTTTCCTTTTTTTTTTTTACAATAGAGGGAAAATTTAAAAACACTTAATTTTTGTCTAGAAATGATGCAAATTTTATGCAGAAACTTGTTATAAAATATTGCCTTTAGAAGCTGCCAGCTGCAATTGAACCATATCAGGAAAAAAGAAAAAAAAAAAAGGGATTTGAATATGAATTAAACCCCAAATCATATAAAGTTGTTTACTCATGATAATACAACCTCAAAAATAAAATTATCCCTCTATCTTTCAGCAGTGGAAAGAACTGGTCACAAGAATTGTTGCAGATATAGGAAGAGTCTAACAAATTTTGAACTACGCAAGATGGTTCATTTCCCTAAAAGCCACTGTGGACAAAAAACCAAAAATAAAGTAAAAATATCCCACTGATGATTCACCCGCATTTTTATCAAATTCAAAGTTTGTGTATCTTTGGCAAATTATTCTATGAGGTTGCATGGTCCCAGGTTTAATACAATGAAGTTTAACTTAATGTAAGTAGCTTACTTAATATAGTAACTTAACGAACTAGCTAAGTTACACTAAGTAACTGTCATTTTCTGATCATTTGCTTGAGGAAGTATTTTTCACAGCATATTGAATTTGCTCTAAAGCTTCCACTTTGGGAAATGATTTATTTTTTTTTTTTCCCTTTTGAATTCCTTAGAAGTATCAGTCATTAATGTTTGTGTGACATTAGCAGTTCAGAAAAGCTCAAATCTAAATATTTTTACCTAATACAAATGAATGAATTTGATTTTATAGTATCAACTCTGGTAGTCTTAAGATTCCACAGCAGCTGAACCATAGTCTTCTTATAACTTGGATCCACAGTCACAGAGAGAAGTTAACAATGTAGGTTTTGAATCTGGGAAATACTTAGGAGGAAACTGATGTCCCAGCTGAATACTCTAACAGCTGTTACTGACTCAGTTACAGTAATTCAAGTTCCAGATGTAGCTTCTTCAAAGCAAGGTCAAGTAGTACTTCATGGGTGGCATTATGTGCTATATACATACTTTACAACCCCAAAAGTATATTCTTATATTCCAGATCACATATAGTATAGCTAAAGGCTATAAACAAATTGCTATAGATAAAAGCCAAGCAGCATTGAGCAATAAAAGCACAAATTAGGTGGATTTAGGTGCATATGTCCAACAGAGAAATCCAAAAAAACCTTCCAAAAATGGTAAGCAGCACTCGGAATGCACACACATTTACATGCAAACTCATCTAAACATTTGAAATTGTACTACTGTGCATGCCCTGAAGTCTCACTGTCTGGGCTGAGTTGAGCATCTGATGCTGAGCTCAAGAAAATCAGCCTCGCAGAGAGGCAACACACATGAACTTGAGGTAATACAGTTGTATGGCTTCCTGGCCATAGTTGCTTCAGATCTGGCCAACTCTGGTCTGACTACTGTCTGCTATGTCAGAACAGTTGGCAAATAGCCAGGTTGAGCCACAGAGGAGCATCAGCAGGCATCTGTCTTGCTAATTCTAGTTCAGCTATATATTAGTGTATTGCATGACCTACTTTTCAGTTCTATTTTTATCCTCTATTTTCTGTTTTAGACTTTAGTGAATGTGTTCTCCATAGCCATCTGAATGTTTCAGTCATGATTGTTGTTTCCTTCAGGAGTCAGTAAGCAGAGACAAGCTCATTTGGAGAAAAGGGTGGCAGAAGTATAACAGCAATCTGTGCAGCCACAGTAGTCCTGATATGAACAGGGGGCAACATAGTCCCTATTGAAGTCATAGGACAGGAGACATCACCTCTGGAATTGGATCTCCATGTTACAGTGCTTCAGACTGCTATGAGACTCATAGAATTACAGAATCATTTATGTTGGAAAAGACCTTTGAGATCTTCGAGTCCAACTGTGAACCTAAATCTGCCAAGTTCACCTCTAAACTGTGCCCCTAATACCTCCCAGGATGGTGACTCTACCACTTCCCTGGGTAACCTGTTCCAATGCTTGATAAATGGAGATCTTAATAGAGCATCTATGCACAGCTGCTCAGATGAGGGCTATATATCCATGCTTCTTTGACACTTTCATAATCTCATGCTGGATGTACTAGTTCCTGTAAGTGTTTAATAGTTGGAGAAGCCAGGACTTTATCTGTCTAGACTGCTCGTGTCCTTCTTGACAGCAAGTACAGGGCCACTGCATTTCCAACTGTAGTCTTGAGATCAGCCTTGTCCCCTCATTCCCTCTGCCCAGCTGCTGTCTCCCATATCCAGGATGCAGTCCTAACACCATTCAGTGCCTGTGGTCAGTATGTGATCAACATAAGTGTTCAGCATAGACCTACACATTCCCTGAGGAATCATAGATTCTCTAGTGTAATGCTTGGTATATGAAAAATGCCAGCAGCCTATCAGGGAGATGAGAGATCAGTCCCCCCATAAATCCTTACTTGCTGTGAAGTTGGTTTGACCCATTTTTGTTTTCTGCAGTGGGTCTGTGCTGACAACTCCCTTTTTAAAGGGATATTAACCATGGATTTACAGATTTTCCATAGACACACTTGTTCCCTGATGAGTTGCTTAGAGTCTGTGTTGCTGGCCTTTTCATTTTTTTTGCATCTCTGTTCACTTCACAGCTATACAGTACCAGAGCCAGCAAACACACAGCTGTGAGCAGGGAAGGACAAGACTTTGTTTTGCACTTTGAAATCTGTTCCTGCAATTGCTGTGGCTGCAATTCCAATTTTGTTAGAAACTAAAGCTTTAGAAAGACACATCATAACCATGAAAGCCACTATGAATCCGAACTTAATAACATTTCTAAACCCATACCCTCTGTGAGCCACCTTTCTCAACTCACTCATGAAAACAGTCTAATTAAATCCATCATGCCTTAGATAGCTAACAGAAGACAAGACTGGGAAAATGCTGACACACACTTTCCCCTTTCAACTTTCATTTTTTGACAATTAAATACTTTGCTGATACTTAGTTCCTTTCATATTCATATTTTGCTTTTCCAAATAATATTGTAATATATCTTCAGGAAGAGCAACATACTGAACAGTGAAAAAATATTTCCCCATCCCCACCCTTCATGACAAGTTTGAGGGAAAGGAAGGGGACAATGTGTTGTAAGATGAGCAGGTAGCAAAGAAGACTGACCTGGATGAACAGGGAGCATTGGCTGCAACTCAGGAAAAAAAGAGTTTATGGCCTTTGGAAGAAAAGGCAGGCCACACATGTTGACTACAAAAATGTTGTGAGGTTATACAAGGAGAAAAGTAGGAATTCCAAAGCCCAGCTAGAAATTAACTTAGCTTGTGCTGTAAAAGAAAACAAGAAATCGTTCTATCATAGAATCATAGAATGGTTTGG
>NW_010334790.1:27641-35361 GCF_000700745.2 Antrostomus carolinensis | reverse complement strand
CCAAGGGGTAGCCCAGTGAAACTATCACACCATGTCACATTGAAAAAAATATCGCTAATTAATACTTTCTATGAATCAAATCCCAGAGTGTGTTTTGGAACTGACTTCAAATATCCTCTAATAAAAAGTAAATCGGAACAAAGCTTATATGAAACAGTCAAATTGATCCTGAACAACTGGATTATTTGAATAAAATCACATGGAAAATATTATATACAAGCATCTTTTCCTGATTTTGGACTCTTTTCTTTAAAGCAAAATTTTTTTTGTATGGGACAGAAAATCAATTTTCCAAACCTCTCTTTTCCTTTTTGACCCTTAAGCTTCAGTAAAGTGAAAAACCTACAGACGGATTTTTCATCAAACTGAATAATACCAAGACTTTCACTCAAGTATGTTGCTCTTTCTTGCCACTAGGACAAGCATTCTGCTCTGTATCAAAATCAGGGGCTCACGATTTGATGTTCTGGCCAATGCAGCTTTCTGGATAGTATAAGCAATTTCTCTCTTTATGTATGAAAGTATGAAATTCACAGGAAGCCTAGACATCCTGCCCCTAAAATGACCAAGGAGAAAGATGAGTGAAATTTCAACAACTGAGTACACAGAACTAAAGACCTTGATAAAGGCTCAACATTTCAACATTGATAGATTTGGCAGTTACTTTCTCACTTCCCAGATCCCTTCCCATAGTTCAAACAAGTGTCTGATACAAGAAAAAGGTGGTTTCTCTTATGAGAAAGCAAGCAAAAGTAAAAATTCTCACAGCCAAAACATTTGCAAGCAATTTGTTCCTGATACACAAAAAGACATAGGAAGGAGTATTATTCAGCGATAAATCTGAAAAGACTGGATACTGGACTACTGTACCAGTACATGCATTGCAAGCTGAAGAGCTCCATCTCCTAAGAGACACTTCAACATAGGACAAGTGGATGGCGAGTTTATACCTGAAGAGGGTCCTACTATCCTGCTGGTGAAAAAATGTCAAAGGTTCCTCCAGGCTTTGCTGAGAAGGAGAATTTTGGCAGTTCTCCAACCTAACATTTGGCCTCTTGTCAGCTCCATGGTAGCAGCCTTCTGTGAACGAGGGCTTGGCATAATAGTCTGTTTAGACAACATGCTGACTATGGTACAGAACAGAGAGCTGTTAGCAGCCCAAGTTGATTTGGTGAAAACAATTCTCAAGAGCCAGAGTTGCTGAAAAATTACCAGGAATCAAATCTGGCTGCTGGCCAGAAAATAAAGTTCCTTGGATATGCAGTCCTGATGTCTCTGCTTCAGAGGCTTTTAGACCTTTCCAGGATGTATCAGAGAAACTATTTGGAAAGTAAAACAGTTATGAGAAGACAGTCATCTACCTCAGGGGGACAATTCATGTCAGAGTAAATGAATTTAGAGATGCAAAAGGTGTATTAGGTCACCCTGTCCATCTTGTCACAGAGGGAAGGGAGATGATCTAGGTTCATTCGTTTCCTTCCTCATCTTCTTTCAACATTTCAGAGTAAAGTGCCCACTCCTTTAGAAGGCAATTCTATAACTTTGTTATAAGTTTTTTGTATATGAAAATTATTTTCTTAATTTCTTGTGCTGTTGATTACGTTCACATATACAATTTTCTATGTCCCATATTGGTTAGCCACAAATTTATGGTAATGAGGAACACTTTTCTCCCCATATTCATGTTTGCTTACTTTCTCCAATATGAAAAAGTTTAAAAAGCACAAAAAATTAAATTCTTATTTAATTAATTATTTTCTTCACTTTTTCAATGAGAGGAGGAGTAAGACTCTTAAAGAAATATAGAAAAGTTATTTCCCATTTTCAATGGTTTTTTTTTTCAAAAATTTAAAACAATATTCCTTTTGTGATTAAAATAGCACTCTTAATGAATTCCCCTTCTCAAGAAAAGCTTTTGTGTTAATCCTTTTAAAGACTAAAAGATATTTACTTAAAAATCTGCAGCATAAATTTAACCTATATTAGAACAAAGAACATGTCAGTATCTTGTTTTTTTCTAATTGTATCTCTTCATTACAGTTTGTATGTCTTCCATAACTAAAGAAACAGCAACAATCAGAAATTTTCAGCTAACAATATCTAGGTAATGCAACTTTCTATTCAATGGCTGGATTACATCACACAGTAAGAGAAAAAATCTAGAGGAGAAGTTCCTGTTAACACATTGCTCTCTGGATATACATTATTAGACCACTCAAGTGCTGCAATGTTATCTGTCCACAAAATTTGCATTCTCATAAATATATTTTTAATACCAGAGCAAAATGCTTCTTAAGTGTAATTTGGGACATAGCATATAAAGAGAGACAGAGAACAACTGATGGCTTGCTGTCTCTAAAGAAAATCTGTAAATATGCACAACGTTGTTTTGTTCACTTAGATTCACTTAGATTTTGCTCACTTAGATTTTTAATGTTCTATCTAGCTACTTTAAATTGCATCCTTACTTGAGAGACTTGTGTAAAAGGAACCAGAATGGGACATGCCTCTGGACCCAGATTGTTGCCCTCAACAAAGTGACTAAAAAAAATATAGATTTAGAGAGCTAAGTTAAAGAGAAAACAATCAGTTCCTCACCTAATAAAAATTAGCAAAGCCCTGCTATTCAGCAAAAATATTTATAATTTAAAAAGTTTGAAAGAGGTGAAAAAAAGGTGAAGCAAATAGAGAAACACAGAAACACAATCTAAGTCTAGCATACACATTTAAGCATTTTTCAGTCCTGTCTAATCTAGTTCAAATAAAATGAAAGTAACAGTATATGAATGCTTGTGAAATGAAAAGTGAGTATTAAAACTTGAACATCAATGGCATTGCGTAAATCCTTTTACATCCATGTAAATTCTTTAAACATTATTTTAGAACAACAGATATTTAGTGACTTTTTTTTAGGTTAAATGCACTACAGATGTGGCTACAATAATTTCACAGTTTAAGCCTTGGGCATATGGAATTTAAACCAGAACTTCATCATTACAATATTACACAGTTCTTTCTCCACTGAAAAATACATTAAATACATTAACTCCAAAAAACCATTACTTTAGCACAGTATTTCTTAGTGCTAGCATTTCTATTTCCCTACTAAACCATTATGTACTTATATGGCCCCTATTATTACAGTGCTCTCAACCATTTCTTATGTATTCAGCTACCCAACTACCCTGCGAGACAGAAAAGCCCCCACTTATTCCTATTTTATAACATGAGGAAACAGGACTCAGAGGACAAGTGACTTATCTAAGGTCACATAACAGTGGCTTGAACTCAGCCTTCTCAAGCAGGAGGCTCACGTTCATTTCTGAATCAACCTGATAACCTGCTTGAAACAGTCTGTGCATGATATCTCACTAAATACATTATGAGATCAAGGAACCCATTGCTAAGATTAGAGCCTTTTCTCACAAAATATTGATTTCAGAAATCCTTGTTCTTTCAGAAAAGCAGACAAAAACTCATTGTCCACCCAGCAGTATCTGGTTTACTTGAAGAAGTACAGCATTATATAATTGAGTCTTTTATTTCAGATAACAGAACAATCATTATTTACAGCATTAATCCATATTGTTCACTTTTAGAGTCTTTCATAGCCATATGGGTGGACAAACAGTACCTACACTCGCAGTTCAGCTCTGAATGGGAAGTACCTTATACACATGCAATAGCACACAAGGGATTTCCCTGGACATCCCCAAAACTGCAGACTGTCCCATAGCACTGCAAAAAGCAGTCCTTTAGTTATTGGCCATTTCCTTTTCTTTTCCAGTGTATAGCAACAAAATGCTCTATGCAAGAAAGGTGGTTTTGCTTGCAATATAACCCTGGTTGCTAATACACATGTTAATATCAAATGAAGCTATAAAAAGATGATGGGCTTACAAAATGAATGGAACACATTGAGTTACTGTGAAGGAGCCTTCTCATTAATCAATACTGAGAGATCAATTAATGTTTTTAGTGTCACAGCCACATTTGTAAGAAAAAGGTAGAGCACATGCAATGTCTTGAGACATCACATCTGTGATATTCAAAGACAGGAAGAAGAATAGCTCTAGGCAGTCTGAAGTCAGAGATCGCCCCTACCACACTCATTGGATAAACCAGTGGTTGCAAACTGTCTGGTAAGGAAGGGCACCTTGTCAATGGCATGTATCCTTCAGGCAGTCTCCTGTCACGTTCAGTGCTGTTGACAGTGCTAGTGAGTGTCCTTGTGCTAATAAGAGGGCAGGTAGCTAGCTCTCAGGCATCAATACATTACACTGCAGGAGGGATCCCTGCTGCCCAACACTGAAATGCTGACAACTTCTGTTCAGTGCATTTTGTCAATGCTACTGACATCCTGCCTTTTAGGAGTACATCTGGTGTCTGGGAGAATGGTGAAGGGTCATCACCCAATAGCAACCTGGGAAGCTGTCTGATGTGTACAGAATAATAACCTAATGCTTCCTAGGCTTTTTTAAACACGTAATCTCCACACACAATAAAGAGTTTATTAATATCCTATAACAAAATCCTCAAACAAATAAGAGGATACTATATGGTTTTCTTGTTAATCATCAGTCATTACTGCTTTGCCCTTGGAAGGCAGCCCAGCTTCAGTTGCCTTTTGCTTTCCCGGCCCATGACTCACAGCTTTGACTGGCTTCTATTCAGGCCTTGAATTTTAAGTCCCTATACCCCTCTATGTTTTCTAATGGCAATGCTGTGGCTCAGCTATACCCTGCTGTACATCTCCGTGGTTCTTTCATAAGTTTGCAAATACTCCCAGCCAGAAAACACAGTGGAGTTCTGTTTGTTACTCTCAGGTGACCTCTCAAATGGGCTTTCAGAGAGAAATCTTTCACTCCAGCTTGTGTTTTTTCTTCCCCTAGGGCTGAGTCAGGGGCTGTGTAATATTGACAACATTAGCATATCCTGCAAGTCCTCCTATCACCTAAGGGAGAGAGGCAGAGGAAATGGAAAGAAGAGTTCTGTAACCCTGAATGCATCTCTCACAGGTCTCTGTTTAGGTGAGTGTATGTTGAACTGTTTCGCTTAGGCCAAACTAAACCAAAGGGATTTTTGTGTTTACTACAATAATCTATGCCTAATTAATGCCCTGTAGGTCAATTCATGTGAGTTTACTTTATGCACTATTGTCAAGCTGAGATTTACTGCTTAAAAATGGGTTGTTTGTGTCAAAACAAACATAAAAGTGAAACTTTCAAAGAAGTGGAAAAGTAAATCCATGAGAGTACCTTTATATTATTCGGAGAATTAAACAGCTTCTGGAAAGGTAGACAGTCAAATCGAAGTTGACCTGAAGTTTATAGTGGTGAGAATTATTCATAAAAGCTGTAAGCTCATATATTATTAAAATAAATACCCTGATTATTATTAAGCAAAGTAAAAAATCCTTTAGCCAAGTCTTCAGACATGGGAACAGAAAAGCAGTAACCATAAATCCTTATGTAGACAATAAAGCTAGATTGGGATATGATTTATCAATTTCTTGACTACAGTTGTCTTTTTCCCCAGCAGGAACAGCTAGGATTCTTGATGCATACACAGTGCAGGAGGAGAATTAGGCGCCTAAGAAATATTAGCTGATGGAAAGCTACAAGTTCACTGACATGCCTTTTGGACTTTATTAGCAGAGGAATTTAGACACTTGAAATGTAGACACCAGCTTCAGAAATATCTTGAGGCTCTTGATGAAACTTAGCATGGCATTTAAACTGTTAATTCCCTTAGTGCAGCCACTAAACAACATGGCCCAATTTGCTTATGGCCCATAGGTGCTGGACACCTTCAACTCCAAAAGACCACCTTACTTCTCCACAAAGTATCTGCTTGGAGTTGAACTTCAGAGAATTTATTAAAAAAGCAAGAAACTGGCTTGTTAGATGTGGAAGTTGGTTTGAAACGAAGACCCTGCTCCACCACTGTAACCTGTTCCATTGATATTTAATATCTGAATTCCTACACTCTCCTCCCTCCCTCCCAGTTTCTTTACCAGCTCAGCAGTCATTTAATTTTGTTTACTGTTCACAAGTTGCTTTTCTAAATTGTGAATTTGACTATCTTTTTTAATCTGCTAAAATTGACTGCTAATTCTTTTTTCATGTGTTACAACTTACGCTTACCTTTATAAGTAGAGGTAGAATATCTCTAAAGAGACAGTTTTGGACAGTATTAGCCTGAAACTTCCTGCAGATTGTTGGTAATGAAACTTCTTGGACACATTGTTTTCTGTGCAAATTTAAAAAAAATAAAAAAAATCAAAGGCTTAAACATCTCTCAAAACAAAAAAGTTTGTAAATGTTATCAGAATGGTATTACAGCTCTAATTTTGGGAAATGTGTATTAAGTACTTTCTCCAGTATTCACTGACCAGTGTCAATTTAGCAGTGTCCTGTTGTCTTTCAGCAAACTATACTGCACTGAGATTGGTTGCTGAAATCCCAAATGTTTTGGAAACTTCATCTTTGCTCAGGAACAAGATCAGCTGATCTCCTATCTCATTCACATTTGTGTTGCTCTGCCAGTAAATTAACAGGTACAATAAAGGTATTATGGTACACTACAGTCAACTTCATAGGCATGGCAAGGATGGCTGATCTTAACTATGCATGTGTATTAGATTTATCGAATGTGTTGTTATCTTTTAATGTCTGTTGAAAATTATCAGAAAAATGAATTACATGCCGAAATCATTGTGAAGGTCTCCACCAGAGTGACGGGAACATAGAAATGAGAGGTTTATTCAACAGGACTTAACAGGTGAAACTAGAAAATATTGACCACAAATGGGAAAAAAAAATAAAAATAATAGATTTTTGCATGCAGAAGTTATGCTGGAAAAACTTGTTCTAGTCATGTTGAACCAGTTCCCATCAGGGTGCCATGAGATCCTGTTGAACAGGAGGGATAGGAGCTTACAGCTGGAATCAGGACATAAACAGTTCAGCCTGTTCTGAGATCAGAGTCTGCTGATGGTTCCCGGGATTGATCCTGAGAGACTTAGGGACACAATACTCAAATCAACATTCCCTCCTCCCAGTATTACCCTCAGTTCTGAATTTCAGTCTTTCAGTTTAGGACATGTTGGATTCCAGAGCTAGTGATACCATTTTCAGAGAGTGCTCTTGTTCCTCTTAGTTCCTCTATTTTATCCTGATTTCCTCCTACCTAATCATGCAGCAACCACAAATCAAGTTGTCTGTCTTTTGAAACTACATTTTGTATGCAAATACTCTTAGTGGCTCCGCTTGGAGACAGGTACCTTGGGCTCTTATAATATTTTATCTAATCAGCTTGTGGATATAAAATATATGTTAATGCATTAGAGGAATTCCTCTGTGCCTAATGCCTTAGGCAGCTAAAGGTTCTTAATCAGTTCATGGGCTAACTAACCCTATCCAGTCTGATCTGTTTAATTCTGTACATATATATTGACTGTGGAAAATGAACAAAACATATTAACCAACACATATTCCATTTAAGCTCAGGATCTCTATTGTATTTCCAACTTACTAAATAGAGATCATGAAAAAAGATAATTTGCTTTCCTTTATTATAGCTGATGTTTTCTCCTTTGAGTTTGCTTCACTTCCTGCTTTGTAACCCCCTTGTTAATTTTTACAAGATATTTTGGTTTTTAGTACTTGCATAATATAAACTACCATGTATGTTTAGTGGATATGTGTATACCCAGCCA
>NW_010334790.1:4443-27616 GCF_000700745.2 Antrostomus carolinensis | reverse complement strand
ATATTAGTTCAGCAGAACCAGTAAGGATGACACTGTGAAAACTGGTCTTTCATTCTTGCAGTGGACAGGAGAATCAGACTGACATACGTACATGTATGCGTGTACATGAATATATTAAAAACTGTTTCAAAATTTTTTAATAAAGGGATCTGTGAAAAGCTACCCAGAGATATCAGCTATATGAAGAACCGATAGTGTCTGTAATTTCAAGTAGTTTGCTGCCCTGGTGGGGCTGCATCTGGAATATTGTGTCCAGTTCTGGGCCCCGCAGTTCAAGAAGGACAGGGAACTGCTTGAGAGAGTCCAGCACAGAGCCACGAAGATGATTAAGGAAGTGAAGCATCTCCCTTATGAGAAAAGGCTGAGGGAGCTGGGTCTCTTTAGCTTGGAGAAGAGGAGGCTGAGGGGAGACCTCATTAATGTTTATAAATATGTAAAGGGCGAACGTCATGAGGATGGAGCCAGGCTCTTCTCAGTGATGCCCAATGACAGGACAAGGGGCAATGGGTGCAAGCTGGAACACAGGAGGTTCCGCTTAAACTTGAGAAGAAACTTCTTTACAGTGAGGGTGATGGAGCACTGGAACATGCTGCCCAGGGAGGTTGTGGAGTCTCCTTCTCTGGAGACATTCAAAACCCCCTTGGATGCGTTCCTGTGTGACCTACTGTAGGTGATCCTCTTCTGGCAGGGGGGTGGACTAGATGATCTTCCAAGGTCGCTTCCAATCCCTAACATTCTGTGATTCTGTGAACGTAAAATATAATCACATATTTAGTTGTGATTTCTGAATAATAACAATATTACCTAAATACACAAGTCAATGCATTTAATTATTAATTCTTAGGTTAAAATTATTTTTCCAGCCTGATTTGTTATGCCTGGAAGCTCAGTTTGAGATACAAAGCTTATGGAAACCTTTCAGAAGTGACAACGTAAAATATTTGATGAATCAAAACTACAGACAAAGCTTCTAGCAATACAGCTGTGAAGAAAAGGATACTGAATATTTTGACTGTTTTCTTTAGAATATTAATTCTAGTTCATGTTTGGCTAACTATACTATTAGAGAAAGAAAGATTAGGAAGAAAGATACTTTGGTTAATGGCAATCTGGCTTGTGTTGAAATAAATACATATATACTTTAATGAGGAGAAATCAAAAAAGAGATGTATGTCCTCTTAGGATTCATAATATCTAACCATTTAGGTTTAGGTCAGACTTACCAAATGTAAAAGGGTATATGGTCTCTACAGTTTTTTCATCTGATAGTTATTTTTGCTCTAATAGTGACTGGACTTCACTATGAAAATTATTTACCCTTTTACCAAATTTTTGTAATTTTTCATAAGAGCTCTTCCTCTGGTCTTAAATGCTACTCATGAAAACAAGGGAGGAGATGCAATCGCAATCTAATTACAAAGGAAAAAAAAAAAGGGGGGGGGGAATTTCTGAAATCTCAAGGAGTGGGATTTGAAAGCAGACAGAGGAAATAGGAATCTCAGGAAGAATAGCAAGAGACAGAAAGAAGCATTATTGGAAGCAGAGGACTAGGAAAGTAATGGAAGGGAAATTAAGAATTAAGAAAAAGAAATTAATAGGAGGTGCATAAATAGCCGTTAAGGGGAAAAAATCCATACATAGGAGCAACAGCAATTTGCCAGTATCTTGTTCCACTGTTAGGCTTTTATTCTAGAAATGTTAGAAACTCTGAAGTAGCTCTGCAATTTTCTTTTTTTCTTTTTTTTTTTTTCTAAACCTTGAGTTGTCCTGTCTTGCTGTTCTTCAGTCTTTCAGATAATCTCCTTTTTTACTAATATTTAGATCACTTGGAACTGTTGTGTAGAAAGAAAAAAAAAAAAAGTGGTTTTTCCATGTCCATTAGACTCTGGTGATTGATCTTAATATTGTTTTAATAATCTTGTGATGAGTGTGAGGAAAGAAGTCACCAACTCAAAACAAATTACTGTGCCTTGTTGTGCAAAAGTGTTTTCAGTGTTCAGTTTTGAAAATTTGGGCAGAACAAACACTACTGCTGTATATGCCAGTCTAAGAAAATAATAGTTTTAGTAAGTGCTTGTAGTTGCCCTTCCAGTATTTCTGATTTATAAGAATAATGTTTACTGTTTAGTAAATAATGATTATGATTTGTTCATACACCACACTTTATAATGTTTAAAATGGGTTTTTTTAGTTCTTCCTTCAACTTTTTTCCAACCACAGATAAGATGGCTGAATCTCAATGGACCTCTGCAATATAAATAAATGTAATCAATAAACTCAGAGGACTAATTAGTTGAAGATAACTCTAGGATATTTTTGAGGTCTAGAACCATACAATTATAATGTGAATTTGCTACAGTAATATCCCATGATTTTTATTTAAGGAAATACAAAACAGTTTAAATAAACAATGCTTCTGGCAATTCTATACTTTAGTATCTAGTCCTATAATGCTGTTTAACTAAATAATGTTTTCCATATAAAATAATGACCTAGAGGTCCAGAATCTCTTTAGGTCCTTATGCTCCTTTCTGGAAAATCTTGCCAAAATATATTACCATTTATAATATAATTTGAATTACTATACCTTATTAAGAACACAAATTTTATTTTTGAGGAGATGAGTGTATGGAATCACTTTTCACAAATGTTTATTAAGCTTTTACTTTTTTTCAGTCTTTTTCTCTATTTAAATTCCAGCCAAGAGTAATTGCAATTTTACCCAAGAAAAGATAAATTCTGGTCACAAGAGTTACTTTGTGACTTGCTGTAGGCATTTTTTCTCCATCCCACAGTACATAAAAATATCTTATATAAGCATAGGTAACTCTTCTAACACAGAGCATACACAGCTTTAGAGTTTATAATGTAGGGGTATCATGGGAAAGGAGACTGTGATCCTGAAATATCAACTTTTAGATAAATGTAATTTACATATTGATAAGAACACAATTAAGACTGAAATTCCAAAATGCTGGGAGCATTTTTGTATTTCAATGTTTAGAGACTCATAGGTGTTATTCCCTGTGCATCCAATTAGGGCATGGCCAGAGAAATTATTCTGTCTACAGCAGATCTGGGTTAAGCCAGAAGGTACGTCCCCCTCAATGCTTCAGGTTTAACTGTTCACCTACTCACTAAACCCCACTCTCAAACACCTGGGTTGAAAATTTAACCTTCATCGTCAGCCTGCATAAATATGTTGTTGCTGTCTTTCCTGGTGTTCTTCTCTCTGGGTTGTCATCTCACCCAGACACCCAAAAGACAGCACACCTACTACATTGCACATGGTCATGAAACCACTGCAACACTGATCAGCAAAATGACAAGAAACATAGTAAATCCCCTTGAGTCTATGGCCATTTGGATCACTGCTGAGTGTTACGTGGGCTGAGGTCGAAGACTTTTAGAAAGAAAAGGGCCTTTTATTCCTTTTCTTCTCCTGATATGTGAAGAGTAACCTAAACGTTCTTCTAAAACGGCCTTCTTGCTACTGATTTTTGTTACAGTCCCCTTACAACCTGACTTGAAGTGAAATGGCATCTTGTTAAAAGCAATACTTTGTGACAAAGCAGAACTGTATTTAGACCTAAAAAAAAAGCTGTTCAGAACAAGGGAAAGGAATGGCAGGTGCTTTCAGTTATAGGAAAGAATTAAGCCAAGTGCACACTGAGGCAAGAAGAGTTCTGGTTTTAGCAGCAGGGCAGATTGCCAGATGAGTATGTAATTGAGATGAAGAAGTGAGAAGTAGACTGAAAAATTTCAGGACTTAAATTAAGAATGAGATACAGAAAGCAAAGGGAGAATGCCAAAACAGTATAATGTTAATGGCAGTCTTCAGTAATACAGAAAGATACCGTTTCCCTCTACTGTAGTGAAGGGTCACTGTTGTGACCTTAGATTATTTGATTTCTTTGTGCTGCATTTCTTTGTGCAAGAAAATTTCAATGCAGGACTGTGAGGATAAATAAGCTCAAGACTCTAAGGCAGACAGATACTCTAATAGTAGGGACAATATGAGTAACTTATATCCACAGGAGAAAGAAAGAGGTGCATCAGCAAAGCTTGAAGTGAAATCCTACATGCAGATCTCTATTTCCAAGCCAAATTTAGCACTGCATCTGAGTCTAGTTGTGTAACATGGAACTGAAATATATAAGAAGCTAAACTTGGTCAAAAAGATCAGAGGTGGTACAGGAGTGAGAGACTAAATTAAAATTTTATCTAGAATAATATTTAGGTTATTCAAGATTCCTCATTTGAAGAAAGAGTTGAAGGAAGAATATTTAGAAGAAGCACTGCACTGTATTTAAAAATAATATGCTCTTAAATTGCATAATTCATGAATATATTATCTGCCACTAAACCCATAGACATAGCAAGTTGGATTTTTCCATATATAACAGAAAAAAATTCTTCAATGAAGCCAAATAAGTCACTATGTTGTGTGAAAAATGAACAGTGGACACAGATATTAAAGAGAGGTTCCCCTCACTTTCTTGTGAGAAACCAGAAGATCTTTATTTCATCGTTATGGAAGCTCTCGTGAGATATTTTTTGTGATCAGCATATTCACAGTCCCTTTGAGACAACATTTGCTATTAGAAAAGTATCACAGAATTTGAAATCAGAAGTAAAAAATTTATTACAAAGTTTATGAAGAGAATATGAATCTCTAGTGAATACAGTATATAGAGAAGTTAATTTATTGCAGATTGGATAAAGAAGTACTCTTTTGAATACTTAACACACTCTCTTATATCATGTAAGTAAACCTTTCAAATGAAATTCCAAAATCCAGAGATCACACTGGCCTCAAAGACCTAATCTTTCAATATATCTGTGAATTACAAATTATCCATCTAAACTTTGACTAAGCAAAGTATTTTGGCATCAGTTCAATTGATTTTAAATTCTTTGCTGAGCTAAAGTAATAACAGCATGATGCAGAATCCTGTTTTATTGAACAAGGTGATAAATAATAATTTTATCTGTTTATTTTCTACATTTTTGAAGAAAAAAGTGCTGATAACTAGTTTTGATGCTAAGGTTTTATTTTCATATTTTTTACCATAGGGCTTATGGCCCTCCATTCATAAATACTTAATTTCTCAAGAATATATCTTCACATGAGTACTTTTTGATAATCAATAAAACTGTGCATCTAAATGAGTATAAGAAATTACTTGTTATTTGAAGGATGAAGATGTAAATTAACATAGGGAGTTAAAATTTTACTGTAGAAAAATAGATTGGTACTTTGTTTAAGTATTACAACTAATTCTATAAAGAATTATTATTTGTTCCTGGGAGTATTCAATGGAAGAAAAATGTTAATGAGAAATGCAGAAAGTAATCTCCAAGAAGATGGCATGTCACTGACTCTTGTAGATGACAATACTGACAGTGTCAAAAGAGCTTTAGGATTATCATAAATTAAGGCTAAATTATGTGTTTCCTACCGGAAATATTAGGCTTACAATGGTCACCAGATTAATTTTCTCAGTGTCTGTCAGCTCCCTACACTACGCATCTAGGAAAAAACTCTGCCTTTTTGAAATCAGTAACACAATGCTAATTGCTAGCAGTGGAGACAGGATTTTGCCCTGGATGAAAAACTGCATTCCGAGATAGACTAAAGTCCTGTCTCTGGGATAAGAAAATAGGGAAAATACTTCTGAGAATCACATTAAGGCTATAAAGGATGTAGCTAATACCTCATGAGCAGATGACCCCGTGCTTAGTCTTGCATATGCACCCAGACAGCTATGCTGCTAAAACGAAAATTCAGGATATATAGAGCCAGATGTGCTGATGACATGAACTAGCAGCTGCTCTGGACTCTGTACTTCCATACGAGATAAAATCTGTCCCATGGAGGTTAGAACAACTGACCTCTGAGTGTGTGTGTGGCTCACAGTCCTCAGAAGTGAGGCCATCAGAGGAAGCTGGTGTAGCGGGAAGAGTCAAACCCAGCAAAGAACATGGTATGTATTGTCAGTCTTCTCTCAAGTTTCCGATTCCTTCTTTTTGAATGGGACAATAAAAATAATGTAATTTAAACAGCAGCATGGATAGGAAATGCAGAAGAAAAGAACAAAACAGTTTGCACAGTTTTTATATATTGTCTTTGATTTACTCAGTGGTGGGTGAAAAGAGAAAACTTAAAAATACAGGGCTAGGAAAAATACAGAGGCAACTCTGCTTATGTTACTGAAGTAAATATTACCCCAGCCACTACTTGCTCATGCCTTGAAAAGAAGGACATTTTAACCTCACTGTATTTCTATACAGCACTAGGCATTTATTTTTACATGAGTACCTTTATTTTTGTCCTCAATATGAATTGAGATAATTTTAGTTCTAGTGAGGGTGAAACTTAAAAGTTTGGCAAATTAACTGTTTTAGTGAAAGTACTCATGAGTTCTCTTGCTGTGCAAACCTCTTGATCGTAAACTTCTCTGGATTATATTATATTAAATCTATATTACATAGATTTCTATAATTCTTTCTGATCAGATAGTAAATACCATAAAAACAGCCTCTCACTGTTTTTCTGGCCTTGCCTGCTTGTGGTCCCAGAGACGTCCCAAAAGAGCAAAATGAATAAACAAGCTGACTGAAATTTTTAGACCTTGTGAAAAATTTCCATGAGATTAACTCACAAGAGATATTTGGTGGGTGGAGTGTAGATTGCTATTTTGGCTCTAATACTTACTAGTGGTGGAAAGGACAATTCATGGACTTTTGCAGTCCTGAGACTGGTTCTGAAGGCTTTGGGTTAGCCAATACTGAGTCTTGTAAATCACTCACATAAGTTTCTGAGTTTTTTAACAGACATCTTTACAACTAAAAATTCCCTTCTAGGAAAGTACATTTGAGAAAGTCCGTCAAAGCATATTGATAGCTGCTTCTGTGCTTCCAGGCTGGTATAAGGTCTCTGAGTAGTGGCCAGAATCTATATCTAGCCTGATTCTTCAGTTGTTTCCTCTCTCTATTGTAATCCAGAGTTTAACCTACTGGTTTATATTTATTCTGCAATACGGCTAAACATTCTAATTCTAAAAGAAATCTCCACATTCTCAACCAAACTCTGTGCCAGAGAGCTAATTAATGAAATAATATACCTTTGCACGGAAGCCAAACATGTGGCAACCACCTGAGGAAGGAGGCTGTGGAAACAAGAGCATGTCCTGCTACTGCAACAAGAGCTTTAAAAAATTACTGTTGCCTTCTGGCTTGTAAAAATAATGCAAGTTTGAGCAATACCCTACAGTAAATAGTTTGTCATTTTCCCATGGAAGTTTTATAACTTTCTTCTTTTTATTACTTCAAAGGCCCTGTTTGCTGAGCTTCCCAGTGTTTTCATATGCTATAATTTGTAGAATAAAATGAGATTTTTGTGTTTAATGTGGTTAATAGTGCCCTGATAAAAAAAGAGAATATCTATACTTCCAGTGCAATATTCATGTTTCCAAAGCAATAGGGATGAATGTTCACTTCTAGGTGATTTTACTGTTATTAAAGATTACATATCATATTAACATTTCTCTGTGTAAATATCCTGTAACCCAAATTTACAAATTTCTAGTACTGAGACCATAATCTCCTTTGAAAATAGCAGTCATTCCCTAAAACTTATGATAACTCACTGAGTAAATTTAACAATTTAACAATTAGAGTTATATATGTGAAGCAAAACATTGTCACTTTACTGGTACAATTACTAGTATTTCTTTTTGTTGTGACAAAAAGAGAAAGCATTTATTAAGCTCATGAGGATGGTGTTTTGAGCATCAGGTTATGTACTTTGTATTCTGATTATGATTCTGTGTCAGTTCACAAACTGTTTGACTGATAGGTGTTTGTCTACCTTTTGTTTTCTTGCTTCCATTTTGAAATAAAATTCTAAGACCTGCTAGCAAAACTTGAATATTAGAAGGCTGTTCTAGTACTGGTCACAAAAAGACAGCCTAAAAATAGTAGTAGTAATATCAGCAGTAGTAGCAGTATTACGAGCAGTAATAGTAATATGTCCTGGTTTTGCTAGGAGAGAGCTAATTTTCTTCTCAGTAGCTAGAAGAGCTGTGTTTTGGTTTCAGGTCAGACTTGCTATAAGAACATCGTTGATAAAAGTACTGATATTATTTGTTGCTGCTGGAGCTCAAGGCCACCGTGTTTGGCTGTTCACAGCTGCATTAGGACTGGGAGGGAGAAGCGCAGTGAATAGCAAAACCCAAAACTGGCATTTGGATGTGCCAATGAAATATTCCATATCATATCCCATCATGTTTAGTATATCATCCAGGGCTGACCGGAAAGGGGGGGTGGATTCGCACAGGTTTTGCTCTGCGGTTCTCGCTCTTCCAGAATTGTGGTTTCGGTTCAGGATTGTTGCTCCTCCAGGATCATTATCCGGGAATGGGCCAGGCTTATCAGTGGGTGGTGAGCAGTTGCACTGGGTTATCACTTATTTGCATATCTTATTACTGTTACCATTATCACTACTATTTTAATATTAGTTGTTTAGTTTTGGGATTTTTTTTTAAGTTTTCTTTTATTTCTATTATTAAACTGTTCTTATCTCAATCTACAAGCCTCTTAATCCTTGCCCCCAATCCTCTCCCCAGTCCCCTGGGGGTCGGGGAGAAGTGGGTGAATGGCTGTGTTGGCTGCTAGACACGGGGTAGCCCAGTGAAACTATCACATAATACTAATGCTAATAATATGAATAAAGTGCTTTAGTAAATGAACTAATGCTTTGGCAGTAGTCACCTAAAAGTCACCTATGAACCCCAGTGGGTGCTGATCAGTGAAAAATCTAATAAAGGTCCTTGGTAGAACAAGGAGAAGAAAGTTTGAATGTTTTAATACAAGACATTTTAGTAAAAAGCAGGCACTCTGTCTATTATGATGTTTCTCTGAACTGAAGCATAGAAACACAAAACAAAGCATTAGGCAATCTATTCTAAGACTTATTTTCCATTACAGTTAGGATATTTCTTTCTACTCCTGGGAAAAATCCCTCTTGCAACAATTAGACTCATTGCTTCCTGTCTTTTACTAATGGACATATATGACATTACAGACTTCAAGACAGATATTAATAGAGGATACCTGGGGGCTCCTGCCTTGATGATTTTATACCTACTTTTCAGTTCTTATCTTTTGCCTGCTTATGTAGCCATTAAAGGGCCTTCCCTGCAGCAGGTTAGTATAGTAATTTGTGGAGCGTATGGAAGAATTTTTTTATGGTAATGTATTTGCTTCCCAGCGTCTCCAGGACCTTTACCTTCTTTAAGTCATTGCAATGAACAAAGCAGAAAAATATCTTTTTCATTTGAATGTTTATAGCCTCAGAATGATTTATATATGTAACTCACCTCAAATGTATATACTTCTACTGTATAACTGGGCATTTTTCTTGTTGACTTCTGTCTTCCATTTTCTTATTGGAGAGAAGTGTTCTTACACAAGTAGTATCTTATTAGGATGAAGAGGGTGTGTCATATGCATGTTCAGTGCAAAATGGGCCTTTCATGTTGAATTCAAAGGGATTCAGTTGACAGATAAAGAAGGTACGTTGGACTGATTAAACATGTATTCCCAACTATGTATAAAGATTTTTCTAAAGGCTTGGTGAGAAAATAACTGTCCTACATGAAGCAAGCTGGAGAGAACATGGACAAGTACATAGATAAAACACTTCACTAATTAAATCTTCAAGGAATAGTAAGCATTTTTTGTTTTTAAATACATGCTTTAAATGTCATGTTTATTGGCAAGAGCTAAGATGTAGGGAGAAGGATTGTGTGCCCTATACATTTCTGTACATTTCATCTTTTCAGATTGCCATCTTTCATCCTTCTCTCCCTGATCTCTTCTTCAGTATTAAAAATCTGTGCATATTCTGTTCCACCTTCACAGTTAATTACTATTATGGAAGAAATAAATTCACTCAAAAGACATGCAGCCAGCAGCACAGGGATCACATGCTTTCCCAAAAAGCTATACCAAATTAACCAGCTATACAAAAATGTGTCATTAGTGAAAAGGCTGAAATTAACCCAGTATAAGTTGTAAGAATAAATAAAATACCTACATCTTTTGAAAACAAGTCAAACCCAAGAGCAGCTTAATTTTCTTAATCTAGATATTGTGCAGTTATTCCAACAATACTGGGACAATGATATCTCAAATTGAAATTCAGTTCAGAAAGTGTGTGTACATGGGGAGGATGAGATTTCATGTTGTCCTACTTTGTATATGTTTCTCTTTTTTTTTTTTTTTTTTTTTTTTCTGTCTGGTTGGCAATCTGAACTTTAAGACTTTAAGATTTCTAAATGTCCATAAGAATCTCATATTATTAGTGGTAAGATACACAGAAAATCTACACCTCTTATTTGAAAAGAAAAATTGGAATTGTTCATTGTACACAACAAAACACACTGTCAGTATTCACCATACTTAGCACACATTTAAATTATTGCAACACCAGGGTGATAGCACTATGTGTTATGTAAACAGAAGAACCATAGTATTCTGTCTTCTTCAGTACTTAATTAGCTCTGCAAAAGTGAGAAGCTTCGTTTATTCAACTGATATACAAAACCATTAGTTAGGGACTAATCCCAAATCACAAATTTCCACTTGGGACTATAGATGAATAGTAAATCAACCACACATGACATAAACAAGTGTTCTTCATTACAAAGGCTTTCAAGTATAATTTGCTTCATAAACTCAACCTAGCAAGCTGCACAATTTTTCAGGCTAAGACAGGCAGTATACTGTTTATTATAGTTTTCCTCATTTTGAACAATGTTATTTCAAAAATTATGTGAGAAAAGCACAACTATTACCTAAGGAGTTCTTCCTCTAGTCTGTGGATGTTGAATTACTCTGAACTCTTTTGTCAGAATTCCAGATCTTAGATCTTATATTTATGATAATGATATAATATGATATGATATCAATGTGCAACTAGGCACTAACTTCCATTTGTCCTGTTGCTTTGACTATGTTCTCTGCAGATTGTTCAGTTACACATCTCTGGAGCACAGAAAATCTTAGAATTTTATACTGCTTTCTGGGAACTTGCTGCAAATATATCTGTGTTATGCTGTCTTGGAGTTTCTTCCTAATCTGTTCTTCAACTACAGTCAATGTTCAGCATTTAACCTGGAAAAAAAGTCAAAATTCCTTTCTTAAGCAGTCTCCAAGTTAAAAAAATCAGAGATTCAATGTTGAATAGAAGCAATCAACTGCCTCAGCTTCTCTTTGGCTGTGGAAGGACTATGACAGCAGATGTATGTTGTCTGCATGCCAATATTTTTATATTTCTTTGCTTTCTAACATTTGTTTATTTAAGTAGAAACTTTCTTTTGAATGGTCAGGTTTTTCAGCATTTAAAATTTGTGAGGTCTGTGGTTTTGTATTTTATCTATGCTGCAATGTCCTTTTAAAACATTTTCCAAAAAGGTTAGTTTCATGTCTGTTAATAATTTTTCTTTTCGTGACTGAAGGTAAGAAGCAACATTCCAGCGCAGTGTGAAATACCTGACTATGTTTATCATTAACAAGACCATCTTACAAGATAGTTCTGTTAATAGTGAAAGTCACACACCAGTGCATAATCTTTTCTTCTTGAAAAACTATATTTCCTCTGACATCTTTTAATCTTATGGGACTACCTTATAACTGTCACTCCATACATTACTGTTAAACTATGTAGAGGATCTTGCAGACAGTTTTACTGTAAATTTTGCTTAACAATCAGTTCTGCAACATTTTTTATGAAAAACAGATAACAAAACATGTTTTATGCATGTAAATGATGTAATATTAAAAAAAAAGTTTTAGATATTATGGGGATCACACAGCATAGGAGAATTACAGATTGCAGAGTGCTTTACTACACTGACTTACTTACATAGGATCCACTTTTGAAATTGGATCCAAGATTAAGGTCAGAGAAATTCTTTCTGCTTATTTCAGTAGGTCTTGCTTTTGTCAAAAGTAAGATCTTCATACATTCGTATAAGATAACCTTGCTTGGTCTTATATCTCCACAAATATCTGGTCCTGGTACTTTTCCATGGTGTTGCCTTTTTACTGATGTGATTAATAGCAATTGAAACAAGAATATCAAACCTCTACTGAAAAAAAATAATCACATGGGAAAAGTTATTAAAGTACAGTTTCTAGTGACACATACTTGTTAGAAACTGCAATACATACAGATTCACAAAGAATTACTGAGATTTTTTTAACTGACTGAGAATATAATCACTAGCCTTTGAAATTATAGCCACTAGCCTTGAGCTAGCCTTGTTACTGAATTCCTCAATGATCAGCAAAGACTGTCATTTTCAGCCCACCCTGGCCTGTTCCTGTCAACAACGACTCTGGAAATGAAAGGAGGAACACATCCAGTGCACTGCTGGTGTTTTTATCTTTTTGTCTTGTTGCGTTTCACATTCATATATTTTTCATTTTTTGCAGGTGGAAAAACAATATGCTGTGTGAAGATTAATTACAGTTATTGGACAGCAAACAAAGCGCTTTTTAATCAATCTTCTTGAGAAAATTCTATGAGGAGTCACTTATTATACTTGCATACATCTAGTCCCAGACTAGATGAAGAGACTTGGATAAAGCAATGGCAAGACAACGGATGCTTAATCTGGCACCTTCAGAAACCTGGCTGCCAACAGAAGTTGCAAACTCCTACTACTATTTATAGTCTTTTAGACTTCACAGAACTTTTCATTAGAGAGTTTCATTATTTTTCTGTAAACCCTGACTAATTGCACCTGTACTGGCCAACACTCTACACCTCCACACTACAGACAGGATAGGCAAGGTAAGAATTAAAATAGACATTGGTGATTTTACACAGCAGGAGCTGTTGGGTCTATGGCCATAACCTAAATATAGAATCATAGAATGGTTAGGGTTAGAAGGGACCTAAAAGATCATCTAGTTCCCCCCCCCCTGCCATGCCACTAGATCAGATTGTTGAAAGCCTCATCCAGCCTGGCCTTAAACACTTCCAGGGAGGGGGCATCCACAACTTCCTTGGGCAACCTGTTCCAGTGTCTGACCATCCTCACAGTAAAGAATTTATTCTTAATATCTAATCTAAACCTACCCTCTTCCAGTTTAAAACCATTAGCCTGCATTACTTCTGCAATATAATGCAAAGAAGTTCTGGGTAGAAATTTGTTTTACCAGACAGAAAAGGGAATTAGAGTTACAATAAAAGGAATATGTAATTGAAGATTTTTGAGAAAAATTAGGCAAAAAAAAAAAAAAAATCCTAATTCCATGTATGTATAGTAAAGAAATGAGGAAGTATTAATGGTTGCAAGAGTTTGATTTAACATATAAATTCATATCTTCTTTGACCAGTGATTAATTTCCAGCAGAAGAGGTAAAAGGCACCTTTTGCACCAGGCATTATTTTACAACTTTTAATTATTTTTTTTTATGTTCATTTTGTTTCAGCAAATTGATTCCAATTTACGGTAGTTCCTCACCAGCAAAAGTAGTATTCCATCAAGAGAAGCCTTGGATGGGTCTTCTGAATATGTCAGGTGTTAAAATATTTGCATTGCTTTCACTCCAGCATTTGGCTTCAATCCATACACAGCAGGAAGTAACTATTCCAACTTTTCTTAAGCCTGTAATTTTTATTAATGATAGAGCTAAGCTGTACTGATTTTGCATGTAGTCCAACATCCTTCAGTTTTGTTTCTCAGAAGATACAGAAAACAGCCGTAGCTTATATACAGATCAAGGTGAATGATGGATATAGCTGAAGTCAAATATGCCCTGAACATGCTGGACATAGTGTGAACACAACATAAAGATTATTTAATTGTGCCTACAGTGGAAGCATCAAAATTGCTGTTTTCAGTTTTGGTGTGCTGGTAAGCCTCTCTGTATAGCAACTTTTCTTCAAAGATGACAAAATACTTCAGAAAATATTAGATCAAATCATAAAAGTGACAGGAGATTAGAAAAAGCTTCTTGATAAGGCAATGGTGAGAGGAACTTAGATGTTTTATCCTAGACCACACAAAGATATCAGGACTAGAATTTAATGTTTGTCAGTGTGAAACTGGTGGTTTCAAGGCACCTTTTTTCTCTTCTTCCTGTTTTCATTTAATTCCTTACATAAGTGAAAAGTGCCTTGGCTTTTTTTCTTTATAATAGGTGCATCTATTTTCCTATGTAGTAATCCAAACCTTGTGAATAATTTAAACCAGTGTGTGACTATGGCCCGATCCAGGATAACACCTATAGATTTCAGTAGATGGATTCCTTTCAGTGGACTTTGGAGCAAACCCAAGAGTCACATTTATAATTTCCATACAAAATATGCCAAGTGTTAGTGCTTTGATATTACTTTCAGAAAAAGCCTTAATAGAGCTAGAAAGGATTAAGATTTTGTATTCGAAAGCAAAACAATGGAGTCTTACAAGACTTTCCCCTCCCACCCTTGCTCTCTGTATGTCTATAATCAATGAAAGTTACACTATACCCTTTTTTCTTAAGTGTTCTTAGTTCTCTGACAGGAAAATAGACCCAATTTTTCTTCTCATAGAGTAGTTTAGGTTGGAAGGGATCTTTAAAGGTCATCTAGTCCAAGTCCTCTGCAATGAGTAGGGTCATCTTCAACTAGATCAGGGTGCTCATAGCCCCATCCAACCTGACCTTAAATGTTTCCAAGGATGGGACATCTACCACCTGCCTGGACAACCTATTCCATTGTTTCACCACCTTCATTGTAAATGAAAATCATTAAATAAATAAATTAATTAATACTTTAATTAATCATTAAATCTAGTCTAAATCTAACATCTTTTAGTTTAAAACCATTACCCCTTGTCCTATCACAACAGGCCTTTTTAAAAAGTCTGTCCCCAAGTTTCTTATAGGCCCTCTTTAAGTATTGAAAGATCGCAATAAGGTCTCCCCAGAGCCTTCTCTTCTGTAGACTGAACACCTCCAACTGTCTCAGCCTTTCCTCATAGGAGAGGTGTTCCATCCCTCTGATCATTTTTTTTTTGGCCCTCTTCTGGACCCGCTCCAACAGGTCTATGTCTTGTGCTGAGGGCTCCACAGGTGGATGCAGTACTCCAGGTGGGGTTTCACCAGAACTGAGTTGAGGGGAAAAATAATCTTTTTCACTAGAGATAACCATATTACACCTGTCATTTTAGTAAGTCTAGAAGTTGTTTTTCCTGCACATTCAGACACCACAGGATATTTAATTTAACAGACATAAGAAAAAATGTGATTGTTAATTGAAAATATGAACTGCATTGTAGTTCCCTTTTTGTACTGTGGTTCTGTATATTTTCACAGCAATGTCACTTAGTAATAATTTCTTTTTATAGTGCTAATGTCAAGTCATGATCAGTACCCTTCCATTCTCCCTTTACAAACATGGAGAAAAAGAGGTCATTATTATAAAGAGGTTGATGTGACAACTACTAGCTTATTTGTAATTAAGGTTGAAGTGGACACTTCCAAAGTTAAAACTCACTCATCGTCACAGAAATAAAACTGATTCACTCCTTAATGGGCACAAAGGAGGACAAATCACCCATTGAGAGACTGCAATAGTTTAAGTATAGAGGTTAAAGCTGATTTCAGTTAAATCAATATTAAAATCCATTTAATTCAGAGTCAATGGTGAACCACTGGAAGTTTCCCATGTAATTACTCACTGTTAAAACTATTAGTGGGAATAGGAGAGTAAACAGTTTCTGATCCTACAGAAATTTTCAATAAAAATGGAAAAAAATCACTAGCCAAAACTTTATTTCTCATTTTTCCAGGTAAAAAATACCGAACATCCACTATATTCTACATCTCAACATAGCTAGATTAAAAACCCAAAAACTAAGAAAGTCAATGTTTTCAACCAATACTGCACTCAAAGTCAGCATAAGTCTCAAAACCAAAGGGAAATGGAAGGGCGAAAAAAAAGAGAAAAGAAAGTGTTACATTAAAAGCAACAGTAAGGTATTTGCAGCTGTAATTTTTTTTTTTTTTTATTATGGTTAATGAGCAATCTGTCTCTTTGCAGATGCAGAAGAATAAAAATAGGAATTACTGGTAGAGGAGATATATAGAAATCAATGTTAAGAAAGAGTTTACAAATCTCTATAATGATACTTTTCTCTCACAAATAAAACATACTTTACTGAATGTCTACTTATCCTCCATATTTTCTTTTCAAAACAGTGTCAAAGAAGGAGTTTTCATACCTTTTGATGACCTTTTATCCCCCCAGATACTCTACCGTTTCTGCCTGAAGGTTTCCATAATTAAGAATTCCATTTCTTCTTCAATGCCTCATGCATCCATGAGGTTTAAGAAAATATTTTGCAATTATTGTTGAGAAACTGGATCTCCTGCATAATTTTGATTGCTTCATTAAGCTATAGGAAATGTTAGTCTTTATTTTTTTTCTTCAAATTCTATTAATAATTCATAATTCATTTTTAAAAAGCAACAAAAACATTCCTGTGTTTGGAAGCTGCATTCTACTCAATATTGCTTGGAGAGAATCAAATCTCTAATTAGTAATGGAGAGGATGTTAGTCAGTATATACACAAGGTCTGTTTTCCCCTTAGGCAGAGCATGCCCTTGATTTAAAGACAGAATAACTATAAGGAATAGAAAGTAAACTTTAACAAGAAGCCTTTACAGTCCCCTATAAAAATTACTAGAACTGAAGTGTTCACCAAATGTTGTTTGCAAGCTGAAAATAGCTGAGCTAATGCTACCAAACTGTTTTCTCATCTCTCAGCAAAACAGATTTCTTCCTGCAAATTAGTCACACAGATCATCTAAGACAAGAAAATGTGAAAAAACAAGGCTGTATCACTATAACCTCATCTCTCCCTCTTCAGCATTTGTTTCATTTACAAGGTAAATTTTTAAAGCTGATTGTCTTTTATTATATGTTTATATCGTATCTCATACAATGGTGAGTTGATACAGTTGGACTTTCTAGGAATCAGTGTTATTAATTAGTATTTATTAGTCTTTAAAATTATATATTTACATGTACTTCCAGTTACACACAATCCTTAAGATTCTGCATCCCTATCAATGAAAATACTTTTCTAAATTCATCTCTGAATAGATGTAAAGTGCTTAAGATATATTATGCCTAACAGCATGTATCATACTGTTGCCTCTGATGCTGTAAATTACTGATGTGTCATTAAAGCACTGCTGTCACTTCTTAAAGACACAGTCTTCAGGGCCTGTCTGACTCTATGTGTGTCTATAAGAACAGTGGCTAGCACATTGTGGGTGTCACTGGAATACAAATTACTGTGGTTCTATTGTATGTAGCACTTCTTTTCCTCAGCAACTCAAAATGTTGGATTTATCATTATGATTAAGACTACAGATGTTCTCCATAGTGATTATCACATAGTGGGAAGCATACTGAGAAAGTCTAGCAGCTATCTAACATCTTGTCGTCAGCGGATCATAAAGGACTTTCCATGGTTATAAATACAACAGGACTAATTGTGCAGTTGAGCAAATTGAGGCAAAGAAAGATGAAGTATCTTGCTTGTCCAGCTAGAGTTGGAATCATCAGGAGAAAAAAAATGGAATCTGTTTCAATAATAATTTGTTTTGATTCAGATATTTTAAATGCTTGCACACTTTCTTCAGCATCAGCTTTTATTAGATCAATCCCTACTGACAAGCTGTATTAAATTTGCTAGTTTTGTTTTGTGCAAACTATAGAACATGATTTTTTAATTTTATTTTAAATCTGTTTTCCTTGAGCATCAGATATGTAGGGATGAAACTGAGATCTTACTGCTTCCTTTAGAAAATAAAATTATCTTTTATTCCTAAAATCTTTTTAATTTGGGAGATTTTCAGAATTTAGAACTACAGAATAGAACAAATCTGTTCTCATATGTTCTTTACTAGTTTTTCTCAATGTGCATTTTAACTCTTTTTTTTTAAACTTTCAAATTCTATATAACTGCCATTATTTCTGTAGCTTTCTTCTACTTGTGACATAACAGTTCAGCAAAGACATTAAATGTAAACCTATGACTCAATGACTATAAATGCTTAAATGCTTTAAATACATTCTTAGCTTAAAGCATATGTGTTGGGGGTTTTATCAAATGTATGATAATGCTGCAGATTTGAGGTTTATTTGCAGAGTAGATTTCTGCCCTGGAAATAATAATCTCATCCCCACTTTCTTCTTTCAAATTCTTCCTTTAAACATATTCCAGCAGTGAAACTATAAATTTAACATCCTTGCAGACTAAAGTTGTGTCTGTGAATACCTTGGCAAGTGATTTCTAAAGAATTGCTGTGTCTATAGTCTGTTGATTTCAGATATGAGGAATTATTTTTACTGTATTTAGATTTGTGGCATCATAAAAGCATGACCATCTGATATAAATTTAAATAGCAATGTCTTCTTTCTTCTTCTGTTATTGTCAGTCTGTTAATACTTATACCATTTTCTATGCACCTTCCTTACATACATTTTAACTTTACCTTTTCTTCTGAACTATTTTGTGCTTCAATGTTTGTTTCCCTTACAAGTAATATTTTAATTAAACATGAATTTTAAGCCATCATCAGATAAGCTGCTGCTTTATTCTTTGGAATGAAATAATCTACTTAATATGAAATGTTATCTTAAATACTCCCATCTGTACTTTGCATGACGACAGTATTATGTAAATGATGTCGGGTGGTAAGTTGTGGGAGGGAGGAGGAAAAGAAGTTGTTACTTATTTTGTCTTTTGCTTTGAAAAAAAATCTGACTGTAATCGTCATGTCTCTTAAAAATATAAGTTACATTGACTGGGTTATCATTGAAGTTCTAATCCAAAGCCTACTAGAAATCTGTAGGATTCTGTCCAGTAACTTTAATGGCTATTGATTAAACCTTGAGTATTCGGCATTTGGCAGTACTATTTCTGTCTGGTATTCTCAGAATATCTTTCACATTACACTCCTCCAAAACTGCTTCCTTCTTGGCAAATAGTATGTGATTGGCACATTCAAGATTGCAGTTTGAATTACACTTTTATATGGTTACAAGCTACAGAGAAATGGGTCCATTTTTGACATTCAGGTTGCTCTGTTGCTACATAGTTTGGATATTCTTACACTGCTGTCATGAGCCACCACGTTTCTTGTCACCTGCAATCTTCAGTGCAGAAAAAACGACCTTGAAGTAAGCAGTGACCTCCAGGCTGTGAGTATAATCAAGTGGTATCTACATGTATGTGTGTGGGAGCACATGCATGCAATAATACACCATGAATTGGAGCCACATTTGTATGAAGGTTTGAGATTACGTAGTTTGAAATAATTACAAGCATAAAAATGCTGCCAGTCATCACTGTGATGAAATGCTGGAATATTTAATAAACTAGAAGCTCATGTGATAACATTTGGTCAATTCCTCATATACTTTTCATTAAATTAACTTTTCTGTGAGTTCTTATCTGAGAGAAGAATTCTAATGTTTAAAATTTGTAATGATTGCTGGACACTTACTGTTTCTAACAATTAACACTCCAAATAAATTTTTCTTCCTTTACTGGAAATCCACTATGTTTACCATAGTATTATACTTGTTTAGGGCTGAAAGACAGTCATAAACAAGTGTGTTCATTTGGATACAGAAAATTCTTACTTCAGAGTAAAAAAAAAAACTGTCCTGCTTTTGCTAGGATAGAGTTAATTTTCTTCTCAGTAGTTAAAATAGCTGTGTTTTGGTTTCAGTTCTGACTTGTTATGAGAATGGGTCAGGCTTCGAGGAGGCTGAATCCTCACCATTTGTTGAATGTCTTCTGAAAAAAGGCTACAAAGTCATCTATCTGACTGAACCTGTAGATGAATACTTTTATCATTATCACTACAATTTTTAATATTAGGGGTTTTTTAAAAGTTTTCTTTTATTTCTATTATTAAACTGTTTTTATCTCAACCGACAAGCCTCTTAGTCCTTGCCCCCAATCCTCTCCCCTATCCCCTGGCGGTGGGGGGGAAGTGGGTGAATGGCTGTGTTGGCTGCTGGTCAAGGGCTAGCCCAGTGAAACTATCACAAAAACCTAAAACATTGTCATGCTAACAGAAAAAAGAGATTTTTTTGTGGGAAACAACAGATTATAAGCTCCCCTATGTGAATCAGGATTGTACTTAACTTCTGAAAAATTTCAAGACATTGGATGTTTTAAATAAACAAAAAAACCCTGAAAAAATAGTTTGGGGTAATTTGGGAGATCTTTTATGTCACAAAACATGTTTAACCTTCTATTGGCCTCACTTTAAAGAGAGGAAGTGGCTTTGCAGGCAGAAAAATACATAAAACAATCCCTATATTTTTTAAAGAATCTCTCAAACAGTCTAAGACAGCTTTTCATATGTGGTACATTCTATAGCCTCACTGATGAGCTGTGAAATAAAAATTGTAAACAGAATGTGGTTTTTCTGAAATGTATTTTGAAAAAGAAAGAAGTGCAACATTGTTTTTGATAACCTGTACACCAGAAGTCGTGTTAGAATTGGGATTATTATCATGGCACCACAAATGCCAAAGACTTGTGCGAGCTTGTGCTTGCCCTTGTCCATGAGTCTTGCTCTGGAGTTTTCTTTCCTGTCCTCTTCCTTATGAAAAGCAACTGCTGCTGTGGACAAGTCCACAGATGAGTCCAAATACCTTATTATACATTTTTTGTGGTCTGGATTTTAAAGTATCATCTGTTTTCCCACTACTAAGAATAACATTATTTTTGCCAGCAGTATGACCACAATGGCTTTTACACCAATTCCTATTTAAGTCTCATTGCTGTTTAAGCACTTTGCTGCTGCTGTTAATAGCTATAGATCCCTGTTTTCTGAAATGTTCCAGGAATACAATGGACCATATCTCTAAATAAAATGCATAAAAAGAATTCTGTATGATTTATGTATGCTACATTGCTTTGTGTAACTTCCTAAGTTCTTTTTAAGTATAAAACAATTCTATATGGAGCCGTATGTCTAAATCTCATGTATTCCAGCTTAAATCAAAAGAAAACAGTCAGACAATTCATGTCCCAAAATAACTGACCCAGAAACAACTCCAAACCCACCAATATAGCAGCATCTGGAGATCTGTGAAGAACCAGATGCTGCTACAAAAATATCTTCCACAGTTTGACATTTGGTGCTGTGACTGACATCCAAAATACAGTTGTAAATATAATGGAACATACCACCTCCCTACTGCTGCTCCTATTTTAATAGAGAAAAACACTATATAACATGATTTAAGACTTCCAAGTAGTTTAGGAGTGGAGAAATGACAAGCAAAATTAACATCTGTAAACAAAATAAAGCAATAATAATTAAAGTATCTTGCTGTGTACTTGAACTTCTAGTCATTTTCACATAGATGAAACCCACAGAAACTCTAGATGTGACCCAAAGATCTTGAATTAAATCTCAGGTTTTCTCGAAAATGTCTCAGATCAGGATTTCAAAATACAATTCCAAATTTCAGAATACTTGGGAAAATGGGCATTACTTATTGCTACATATTTACTGGACATGGAAGTTTACTTTCAGTGATTTACTTTCAATGATTAAAATAGACTTTTGTCTTAGCTGACAACATTTATCACCAGTAATCGTTTTTAAGAAATTGCAGTAATCTCTGCTTTCACTATGTCCCCTTCAAAATATTTGCTTTCGCTTCTTCATAAGCAGATCTCTTGATGAGGTATATTCTCTTGTCTACTTCAGTTTCAGCCATCCTGCTTGCTTTCTTCACTTTTCATAAGGTTTTTTCTTCTGTTAGAGTCAATCTTGTCATCTGCTGAGAGGGACAGGCTAAAAATCACCAAAACCACTGATCAAACAGAGAAGAAAAAGAGACTGACCTTGATGCAAGGAGTGGTTTAGGTAGAAGAGGTGCAGAATAGGATGAGAAAAAGCAGAATAGGATGAGTAGGATGAGATAAGAAAGTTAACAGCTGATGTTTATCAGTTAAAAACAAAGTAATGAGCATACATAAAGGAATATCGGGCCAATCTTTCCTGAACTCATTTGAACTAAGGGTTCAAAATTCATTATTAAGTTTCTGTGCTTACCAAATTGCCATGCATTAAGTAGCCTTGGTAATCTGTGTGCTTGCTCTGTCAGGCAACAACTATGAAATTATTAAAATTATTTTATTTCAGAAAAAACAAACCAAAACAAAACAAACCCAACCAAGTCATACTATCCAACCTTCACTCCAGGTGAAAACTATGCAAATAGGCAGTTCCCATGGCTCAACCAAAGTGCTGTTACTGGTTAAGCCACGATATATTGTGCAAATGTGTAAGCATTCAAGGTAGCCCATGCATGCTGTACAAGCACTCGCAAGGAGAGGGAAGTGAGGTCAATCCTCAGTGTGGGTACATCAGGAAATCACACTGGCACATGTTTAACTTATTCCAAATGCTTTCCTAAATAGCTGAGTCCACATTTAGGAAGAGTACTATGGCAACTTACTATATTTCTAGGTAGCAATGGCTGATCCATTGTAGTGTTACTGAGGCTTACTACTTCAAGCTTAATTATCTCTCTGTTACTTTGTATTTTCCCCATCTGTTAGTAGCCACCTGTTACATCCCATGCTGATTCCTGATTAGGGCCTCTAGACGCTGGTGTGATAAAAAATAAATAGCAGTCATAACAATAGCAATGAGTTTTTCAGGGTGCAATGAATAAGTGCATTACTCCTGCATTCATTTTGTGAGGAAAAACAAAAAACTGAAACAAGATTTAAGAGATTTGATGAACCTGTTTGTTTGGGTTTTTTTCTCCAGACAAGGATGTGTTGAATGCCTTGCATATTTATTCCTCAGAGATGATTGCACTTGGTGAAAACAATGCCAAAATCTTAAAAACTGGCTAGTGATCTTTGGTTTCCCACTTGATATCCTTTAGAGAGACCTAAATATGCTCTGGAAAAGAAATTAAAAGGCCCTATAGAAATTGGTGCCTCAATTCACTAGCCATTTTTTGTATAATCTTGGCCAAAAAAAAATCTCATTCAGTACCAATGGATCTTAAGTAAATGGTTTGTTTTTTAGCAAAACCAATTTTTTTCACTG